>NC_134894.1:49671263-49741263 GCF_041734735.1 Babylonia areolata | reverse complement strand
TTTATAATTCATTACAAAACATAGGATCTGCAAGTGATTTTTTGGTTGACTGAGGGTGTACTTTCCCCCAAGACTCTTTATATGGATTTGATACATTTTGCCAAAAATTGTTGATTTTATGTTTTTTGTTTTTTTTTAAATTAAAAAAAAAAATCCTTTAACATGGTCCTAGTAAGTATAAATATATAACTTCTGGAAGTTTAGCTGAAATAATTGTTTTCAGTTTTAGATGGTTAGCAGAATTCAGTTTTTGTATCCAACTAAGTTTTAATGCTGTTATTAATGTCTTGATCTCGGGAATTCCAAGACCTCCCATATTGATGTCTCTGACTACTCTTTTTCTGTTCCACACAGATTCAAACATAGTCCTTTGTATCATTTCAATTATTTTGTCAGGTCAGTTACGTAGCAAAATCCACAGGTGCATAAGTTTTGAAAAGATTAATGATTTCAAGACAGCCACTCTTCCCAAAGGAGTTACCTGTTTCTTTATAACACTCTAATTTCATGAAATTTCTTCTCTTGGAGGTTAAACTCAACATAGTTGATTAAGTTATTTGTGAACCAGGCACCAAATATCTTAATTCTTAAAGGATTCCAGTTTATCTGCCAGACACCAAATATCTTAATTCTTAAAGGATTCCAGTTTATCTGTCAGACACCAAATATCTTAATTCTTAAAGGATTCAAGTTTATCTGCAAATGTGGCATGAGTTTTTCCTTGGAATTTTGTTTACTATCCATCAGTACTGCAAGTGTTTTTCCTGTGTTCAGTAACTGCCCAGATTTCCTGCCAAAGCTAGTTTATTTATGGTGTTCAAAAGCTTCTTCAAGTGAATTTCTATCTTTATCTAAAAATAATTCTGTGTCATCAGCGAAATGTGCAAATTTGTGTTCTGTTTCATTTATTACTATTCCATTTATTTTATTATTTTGGCATATCATAGTTCTTAGAATTTCTACAATTGAAACAAATATGGGGATACTGGATCACCTTGCCTACATCCTCTTTTTATCGGAAACAATCTAGATATAACACCATTTTGTGGAGTGATGGCCTACAGGTAACACGTCCGCCTAGGAAGTGTGAGAATCTGAGCGCGCTGGTTCGAATCATGGCTCAGTCGCCGATATCTTCTCCCCCTCCACTAGACCTTGAGTGGTGGTCTGGACGCTAGTCATTCTAATGAGACGATAAACCGAGGTCCCGTGTGCAGCATGCACTTAGCGCACGTAAAAGAACCCACGGCAACAAAAGAGTTGTTCCTGGCAAAGTTCTGTAGAAAATCCACTTCAATAGGAAAAACAAATAAAACTGCACACAGGAAAAAATACAAAAAACAAACAAACAAAAAAAAAAGGGTGGCGCTGTAGTGTAGCGATGCGCTCTCCCTGGGAAGAGCAGCCCGAATTTCACACAGAGAAATCTGTTGTGATAAAAAGAAATACAAATACAAATTTACATAAACTGCTGATTTTGTGTTATAACAAAATGTATATACCCACTGGCATATGCCTGGTCTGAAACCAAACATACATATGATATTAAACATAAAGGACTAGTCAATCGAATCTTAAGCATTTTCAAAGTATAAAGATGAAAGTAATCCTGGCAGATTATGTTTATTCAAATAAGTAATCAAATCATATATCAAACAAATGTTATCTCCTATAAACTTGTTGGTCATAAAACCTGTCTGATCATTATCAATTATGGAGGGAAACATATTCTTTATTCAGTTAGCAATGCATTTGAAGTGACACTGGTCTCCAATTTTTATTTTATTTGTCAGGTTTTGGTAAGCAAACTACTATACCTTCCTTCTTCGTTGTGAACAGTTCTTGTCTATTATAACTTCATTTAAGGATCTTACAATGAAATTTCCCAGTTGACCCCCAAAAGAATTCTACAGTAAAACCATCTGTGTGGACTCTTATTTTTTTCCTTATTTTTTTTCAAAGCCATGCCTGTTTCCTCAAGAAAGACTTCCCCTTCTAGTGAATGGCTTTCTTCTTGGGTAAGCTTTGGCAAATCCTTAACTAGGTCTTATATTTCACAAAGTTCTACTTCTCTGTTCCCATATAAATTTGTATACAATTTTTTTTTTTATATATCTCATTTGTAATATTATCTGTTTCACCTATTTCTGTTCCACTACTTATATTTAATTTGATCATGCATATGCTAATTTTTTGTTTTTGTTTTTATTGGAGTCCACAAAAATACTAACAGTATTTATTTTTTCTCCTTCTGCCATTCATCAAACCCTTGATCATAATAAAACTCCTTCCATTTTCTGTGCTCTGACTGAAACTAGACAGTCTCTATCTTTAACTCTTTCATCCCTGCAGCACGGTTTTCCGGTTTACAGGATTTTTACCCTTCATTCCTGGAGGCCGGAAAACCGTGCAGCAGAGAATTCCCCCTTTCCTTCCTGCAGCCCGGAAAATCGGTTCTCGCGGTAAGCGCTTTGAACTTCCCGCGAGTCGCGTTATCAGTGCACATCATCTATCCTTGACCGGGTCACTAACGGGGAAGTGTTTATGAGTGGAATGGATGCCAGACACCCCCTCCCCCTCCCTAGGCCGTGGGAAAGCGGGCGCCGCTACATTCTTGCCGATGTGCTGTGTAGACACACGGACACAGAAAAACGGAATGTGTAGAAAGTTCGGATTGTGACCAGTTTTCTGATGATGAGTTTTACAACGCTCTAACAGATAATGATTTCGATCTGTTTCAAATGAATGACAAGGAGAGAGTGCAATTGGCTGTTGCTACAGAAGCACAGATAGTGGGTGATGAAAAGTTTAAAAAAAAAGTCTGCTGACCTACAGGTGAAATGTTTGACGAGAGACTGTGAAAATTGTGGTGTATACTTGTGCAGTAACTGGCATGATTGCTTCAAGGTATATCACACACGTGTCACCTTTGTGTGGCATATTACGTGATGATTGTGACATGGACATGCGTATTTAGAGACAATATGGTTTCTGAATAGTTTTTGTTCAAGAATTGTGTAGATAATGATCTGATTCTGGCTCAGTGACTGCTAGTGTAGTGAAAGGCATATATTCTCTTTGAGACAAAGTTCAAATCATTCATGTGATAAGGACAATAGTAGTGACAATTGTGACAGTTTTTCGTGGATATGACTAGCAGTGTGGCACTGAGATACATATGAGGCACTACTCGGTGAGTACCTGCATGATGTGCATACTCTGCAAGCAAAACACTGTCCTGCATGTAGTACGTAGTTGTATGCATTGTGTTTGACCCCAAAGTCACCTGTTTTACACCTGAGTGTCACCGGAGATTAGAAAAGAGAGATAAACCACTTGCAGAAATTGCTGAAGCCAGGCAGCCTGCGCCGCGACACGCATTCATTATTCATGAGCTGCCTTTGCCCCGCCCAAACTAAAGGAAAGCGCGGCATTGAGTCACAGCGGAGAGAAGAAGCAATGTCGTCAACAATGGACAAAAAGAAAAAAGACAACAGCGCCTGGTGTGCAGCCCCTAACTGCAGCCATTCCCGGATTCTATGCCTGATTTTGTCCTGCAGCTGTTTGTGACAATCTGCATTTATTTCATCCTCAAAGACAACAACAAGAGATTTGCGTCAATGTCCGGGCGACAGAACAGAAAACTTTTGAAACTGACTCACTACTAGAATTTTTATGTTGTCTTCTGTTTCCATCTAGACTTCATCTCCTAGAGTGCTGTAGGAACCTGTTTTTGGAATTCATCACTTACAGTGCCACAACAGGGTTCAGTTTTTTTCCCTGTCTGTTTAACTGATAGGGACACAAAATTACTGTCCTTTACTTCTCAGCCACGCACATGCACATGTTAGAAGAGAGACAGAGCTGAATATGTGTTTTATGTTTTGATATATATATATATTTTTTGTTGTTGAAGAAATGGTGATGTAAACCAGAAAGTGTGAAGAAAAAGTAGCGTTACGAAAACACAGTTCAATAATTATAACTGTCTCTCTCATGTGCAATATTGCACTGGGGGGAGGGGGGGAGGGAGTTGGTGGTGGGGGGAGCTGCTTTATTTTCTTTTTATATTATCTACATTCAAGCAGATGCAAACGTGCTAAAAACCAAGCAAAAATGAATCGGTTTTCATTGTATACAGCGAATCTTACTACACGTGGGAAATTCCAGGCATAACTTAACTTTCGCTTTACTGCAGCTGAACCGTCAGAACCGACCAGTTTCCTTCAGGTGGGGAAGGAGAGGGTGATTTACCCCCACCCTTCCGCACTGCGTGTGTGCCCCAAAACGGCTTCAGCACTGTTATAGACAGTAAGAAGGGGCCTGCCGCGAGTGGTTTATCTCTCTTTTCTTCTCTCCGGTGTCACCAGAGATGTCACCCTATAGTGTCAACAGGGTCTCAGACAACTTCACACATCAATTCTGAACACAACAGTATAAGACATAATTGAACACAACAGTATAAGACAATCTTAGTGTACTGTAATGAGCCGCGTTATCGTAAGCCTCCAAAATAAGTACCCTGCTTCATACTTTCTTTCTCTTCCCTAAATCCAGGAATGAAGGGAATATGCGAATGGTGGGGATCTCGGAACAAGGAGGAGTAATGGTTCGTAGAAAAAAAGGAACAAAAGAGTTAATCAGTTTTTTTTTTATTTTCTCCTTCTGTCAGGACATTTTTATCTTCTAATTTCTCAATATTCATTCAGTACTGCCAGTTTGCTCCCCTGACTTTCCCCCACAGACGACCCATTTGTATGGCTGAGAAATAAAATCGCCAAAAAAGAAATGTTAGAATTTGTGAACTGAAAACTTCCAAACTGACCAGTAACATAATGAGTTAGTTGGGGACAAAATATAAAACTTAGTCCCTTCTTATGCTATCATACAATGAGTTGATAAGTTATCCATATTTTTTTTGTTAAAAATTTGCTCTGAGCTGAATTTAGGATGCTAAAGTGAGACTTTACCAAGATGACTTGTAAATGAATCTGGGAAAGCAAAAAGAGTTTGAAAGAAATTATTAAAGTCAGAACATTATATAGCCAAGATAGGGCCACTTTGTCCAATTCTGTTGACTGCCTTGTGACTGAGACAAAATTGGGTCAGATGCCATTGTTGACATGCACTGTTCACATGAACCAGTCACAGAGAAAATAACTCCCCGCTCGCGAGCACAGCATCTGCAGTGAGTAAAGTTCTAACTGCTGTTCCAATTCATTGTTTGTGCACTTTTTCGCAGTTGTAAATGATACTGTTTTACCTCTGATTTTCCATGAACATTACATCAAAGAACAGTTGGTCTGACATCATTTGTTGAATATCAGCTTTATTTAGATTTGACAATTGTTCTCCATTATATGGTGTAGCAGCATATTCTTTTGTGACTTCTTTTATGACATTATTCATTTCATCCACTTTAGTTTTATCTTTTAAGAGGGAACATTGAACTTCTGCAAAGAATAGCTTTTTTGTTGTTGTCTTTTTCAAACATCAGAGTCAGTGTTATTATTGAAAGGTCTGTTTTATATCCAGGCTCAATATCCGTGTCAGGCTCAATATCCGTGTCAGTAACAAAATTAGACAAATCTTCAGAAATCAAGAAGAAATCTAGCCTACTCTGTTGTACTGGAGTACTTCTCCATGTGTATCTTCTTAATTCTGGATTTACTTGTCTCCATATGTCTACCAGGTTCAGTTCTGACATTAATGTCTCATCTTGCTCTTTGGCCTTGACATTACCTAAACGCTTATAATCATAATAATCTAAATTGAAGTTCATAACTAGATTCCAGTCTCCATCATTCATAATATGTGTAATGTTTATTTTTGAAAATAATTCTTGTAGATCACATATTCATTTGATTATAACAAAACATTTTTCCCTATATTTTCCATTATTTCCTTTTCAGAAAATATAAACTTGAACGGGTGTCAGTTGAGAAATCAATCCAGAATATATTTTTTTCTTCACCTACCTCCCATTTTTTGTGAAAATTCCACGGCAAATTGGATTTGGATATTTGCCAAATCCCTTGACAGACTAAGAGTTAAAGTTCAGGAGTTAAACAAACAAGCAAAAAACAACATAAAACACCCAAATGTGAAAAGTCATACATGAATGTTGGTATGTCTTATCCACTTAAATATTATAAAAAGAATTACTTGTTAATATTTATCTGATTTTTATTCGACTTTTCATCCAAGGAAGGAGGTAATGTAGTGTCCTCAGCTCAGTTATTGTTTAGTTTGAGTACTTACGACTGCATACAATCCACGGGATGTAATTCTCGTACCTTTATTTACATATTCACAAGAGTTATCAGGCTTGTAGTTACTATGGCATTGCACCACCAATGGTATTCGTTAACCGCCCCCCCAACAAATTATTTACCGGTAAGTCTGATCATTCTGCAACAGTCTAATCCATAGTCCAATTTTTGTGGCATGCATGATGGAAAATAAAACTTGATTTTTAACAGTTTTTTTGGTAACAGGTTTGTTCGTTTACAACATGTACTCAACACAAAATACCATTTTGATGTGAATATGATGTCTACATGCTTTTATTTAATGTTAAGTTTTATGCAGTGTTCATAACTTTCATACTGTGACTTTTTTTTTAACTGACTATTTAACCATCTAAGTTCCAGAGAATTCTGTTTAAAAAAAAAAGTGCTCTTACCTTGCCAGGGAATTTTGAGGATTTAGGGTAAAAAACAAACAAACAAACAAAAAACCTCACAGCACAAAAACTATGGGAGATACAGAACAAAAGTAAACGCTTTGTGAAGGAAAATGAATGGATTCTAACTCCGGGTTTTTTGTTTGTTTTTAAACAACAACAACAACAACCCCCCACCCCCCCAAAAAAAACAACAACCCCCCCCCCCAAAAAAAAAACAACAACAACAACAAAAAAAAACAACAAAACAAACAAACAAACAAACAACAACAAACAATAAAGAAATGTGCCAGTATAGTTTAGCTTATATATTAATTTAGTGTCATGTGAACAGTTTGTTTTGCCCAATCTCATTGAGCATTTCCTTATTTCCCATGTGTGTCATGTTCCTTTTGTTCATTTGATTGTTCATTTGTTGTGTTTCATCAAAATATGTCCATGTAGTTCAACTGTAACATAACAAAAAATTTTTTTTTCAAATGATGAGTTGACAGTTATGTCATACTGTGAACATTAGCATTACACTGTTGTTACAAGCAGGCTCACGCAAACAAAATAGTTACAACTGGTGTGCACAAAAGAAAATATTTAAAAAGTAAAAAAAGAAAACAACAACAACAACAACAACAAAAAAAAAACCCCAAAACTTGCTCATTCTCACCTTCAGGATACTTTCTTGGGCGCCCTGGAAAAAATGGTGCATAAAAAAACAACGTTAAAATATGCCACAGCTCTTTCCCCATAGTGAAATACCAAAACACACATAAAACCCCTAGGTCACACACACACACACACACACACACGCTGAAAACCATTATGGCACACACACACACAAAACCATAATGTCACACACATTAAACCAGATTGACATGAACAATTTTACCAAGCTGTTTTGACTTAATCAAATACTTAATTATGATCGACACTTCTAACAAACCACATATAAATTTTGTGGAATCCACAAAGTGGTGAAAACCACAACAATGGAAAAAAACAAAAAATAAATCAACGATGCAAGGTTATCATGTTTCATATAATGAATAAATACACAACTTCAAACTAATGATGCTTAGGAATTCCAATAAATTGTGCATTAGCATTAAAACACACAAATGAGAAAGAGCAATCACTCCATCACAAAACAGTCAAACTATTCTTCACAAACACTCCTCCCTTAGTGGAGATTGTGCAAGCTTACCTCTGCCTCTCTTCGTCTTGGGTTCTTTGAACTGATTCAGTGGCTCTGGTTCATAGTCAGAATCTCTGTCATCATCTCTGTCAATGTCATCTGTTGATCGGAAATCTCTGGAAACAAAAAAATGTACCAAGTGTAATTGTAAATGATCCTAATTTCACTGGAAAATCAATCAAAGAATGATACACATTTCAATGAACAAATAAAACATGAATAACATTAAAAAAAAATATCTGAGAATCATGGACTGGACCCTAGTATCAGTGCCTGGTGGAATAAGGGTGCAAGTACCTTTATGTATTGTATTGTATTGTATTGTATTGTATTGTATTGTACTGCATCATACTGTACTGATTTGTACTGTATTGCTGTTTTTGTCACAACAGATTTCTCTGTGTGAAATTCAGGCTGCTCTCAGGAAGAGCAAGACGATACACTGAGAGCACCACCCATTTTTTGTCTTTTTTTTGTCTACCTGCAGTTTTCCCATTGAAGTGGATTTTTCGACAGAATTTTGCCAGGGACAACCATTTTGTTGACGTGGGTTCTTTTATGTGCAAAAAGTGCATACTACACACAGGACTACAGTTTATCATTTTATCTGAATGACTAGTGTCCAGACCACCACACAAGGTTTAGTGGTGGGGGAGAAAATACTGGCGACTGTAGATTTTGAACAACACTCCAAGTAACAAATAAACATGTTGTTCCTAAAAAAAAAAAAAAAAAAAAAAAAAAAAAAAATTGCATACCCATATTATTTTGTACATATATTTCCCACACTTTTTGTTCTGTCCAATATCACTTTAAGATTATCTTTTTCAAACAGCTTCAAGATGAATGCAAAGTTTCTTCACAGTGACAACAGATCAATGTTATGTGGTATAGTGATTTCACCTCTGCCCCGCCCATCCCTCCAACTGTTTAGACATACACACAGCAATCTTTCATGATGACAATAAAGTCAGTTCTGGTGTCAACCACATTCCTCAGCATTGTTAACAAACCAACACCACCATCTCCACAGTTTCCAACTCCCTTGCTGTGATCAACTACTGATTTCATCTGTCTTCAGATCCACAGAGATACATACTGGGAGGAGGGAGGGGGGCAGGGGACAGTTATTGAACTGCCATGCCTACCTGTAGCCCAGTGTCCCCGTAACACTCAAAAGTCTACTGCTCACTGCCTGTGTCTGTGGTGTCAGTAGGAGTGTCTGCAGTGGGTGTAGGAGGGGTAAGCTGTGTGGGTATTTCTCTATGCAGGCTAAGGTGGGAGTATCATCCTGGTCTTTGTCCTATAGTCCAGGTCGTCCCTGCTGTCCATGTAGTGAAGTGGAAAACCAATCAAAGAATGATACACATTTCAATGAACAAATAAAACATGAATAACATAAAAAAAAAAAAAATCTGAGAATCATGGACTGGACCCAAGTATCAGTGCCTGGTGGAATAAGGGGTTTGACCACACCATCTCCCTCTGTCTGCTGGAAATCGTTGAAGCTGGCAAGGTGAATAACCAAACAGTTTTTTGTTGATGATGGACATGTCCCCGTCTTCCACTTTAATGATGGCCAGGTCCAGGAGTTTGCAATACAAAGCCCCCTTTGAGTAACATATTTTCTCATCTTTTTTGAGCTCTCACAAAGTATCTTTTCAAGCTCCTGATCTACTTGCTTACTGTCCTTTTGGTTTGCTTATATATCACAATCCATGACTTCTAATTTCCCTAACACTGTGTCTATTGTTTGTGTCTGGGTGGGTGGATTATCTTCTGTACACTCCTCTTCCTGTCTGTCTTTGTTTCTGTCTATCACTGCTTTCTGTGTGCCTGAACGTGTCATTTTGTGCTGGTCTGTTTCTCCTGTCACCCTTTTTATTCTGCTCGAGGATCTGTCAGTCTCTGCTTGCTGTCTCATTTCCTCATTTGTCTGTGTCGCCCTCACTACTTTTCTCTGCATTTGCACTTCCTGTAGTACGATGTCTGTTCTTTCTCCCTTTATATGTCATCATTGTTCATAGTATGTTAAGACAACATTATTTGTAAGATGTTAATCTCTGCTTGTACTCCAATTACTCTCCACTTGCAGAGTCCAAAGTCAAAACAAAACTCAGTTGATTTTTTTTCTTCCAAACTTCACAACTGGTTATTGGATTCAACTGATGAATTATGATTTTAAGGCAGCATCCATCATCTCTCCACATCTCCTGACTCCTCTTCATCTTCCTCTCTCTTCACGTTGTCTTTAAAAAAAAAAATTAGGCAATACAATTTGCTCCTGTGCCAACTTGCCACAATGACACATATTTGGAGCTCAGTCTATTTGCATGCAACTTCTTTGAATAAAAAAACTGTCTGTTGCACTGCTGATGAAAGAGATCAGCTGATAACCCTGTACTGATGTTCATCTGTCATCACTTTGTTCTTTAAAGAAATGCATTAAGCTCAATGGTACATGAAAATTCCAAGATATTTCCTGACACTGAATGTTAAAACATATTTTTGAAAGACTTTTCCAGCCCTGAAATGGTTCTCTCATTTTCCCAAAATGTTTCTAGACTTCTTTGACTCTGTAAATAACCCTGATCTTACTTTTTTGTGTTCCCATGTAAAAAAAAAAGACTTATTTTTATGGGTAAGTTCCAAAGTGGAAGGGAACTGTTATTAATTCGCAATAATGGCTCTAACAAAAATATGTCTGATGTTAAAATATCAGATGTCTGCTGCCCTTATATTGCCAGCATGCTGTCAAACACAATGCAGAATAGGAGATGCTATTTTAAATTTTACCGGCATTACTTAATTACTTAATTGTGTTAGTTCAGTCTGCTTATGTTAACAACAACAACAACAACAAATTAACCCATAAACAAAGAAACAAAAGATCAGTCCCCTAGAGGAAAGGATGCAAATAAGCAAAATTACATGGTGGTGGTGGTGGTGGTGTGTGTCCATCGAGATCGATGATGACCATATGTTGTCATCCAGCTGGGGGATGGGGGGAGGGTGGTGGTGGTGGTGGGGGGCGGGGGGATGCTCATGAGTCTATCTGTGAATGCGCAAATGGCTGAATAGTCCAATCTGCGCATGAAATGTTCACTGACAGTTGGGGCAGACAAAGACAGGCATATCATTGTCAGGGAGCTTGTTTGCCCGCGACTTTCTGGCCTGCCTCTTCTGAACAGCTGCAGCAGTCCTGTTGGCCTCACACAACTTGGTGCCTTTGTGCACAGCAGCGCGCCATTTGTCATGGTCCATTGCAGATTCCTCCCAGGAGTCAGGGTTGATGTCAAACGCTTTCAGAGAGACTTTCAAAGTATCTCTGAAGCGCTTCTTCTGGCCTCCGTGTGATCTCTTCCCTTGTTGCAGCTTGCCATGGGCAGCCAATGGTCTGGCATGTGCGCCACGTGTCCAGCCCAGCGAAGCTGGGACTGCATCAGGATGGTGAAGATGCTGGGAAGGGTGGCTTTTGCAAGCACCTCTGTGTCTGGGGTCCTGTCTTGCCACTTGATGTTCAGTAGCTTCCTGAGGCATCTTGTGTGGAAGTGGTTCAGCTTCTTAGCGTGTCGTTGGTACACTGTCCAAGTTTTGCAGGCATACAGTAGTGTGGGGAGAACCATTGCTCTGTAGACCTTTAGCTTGGTCTCAAGACCAATGCCTGTTCTGTTCCAGGCATTTGCATAGAGTCTGCCAAAGGCTGCGCATGCTCTTGCAATCCTGACGTTCACTTCATTGTCGATGGTCGGATTTTGTGACAGTGTGCTGCAAAGGTATGTGAACCGCTCCACCACACTGAGTCTCTGACCCTTGACTGTGATGTTGGGCTCAATGTGGGGTTTCCCTGGGGTTGGCTGATGGAGAACTTCAGTTTTCTTCGTGTTGATGGTAAGGCCGAAGTTCCTGCTGGCAGTGGCAAACTTGTTGACGCTGAGTTGCATGTCAGCTTCAGATCCAGTACTGAGGGCACAATCATCAGCAAACAAAAAGTCTCTGATGATGTGTATCATGACCTTGGTTTTTGCTTGAAGCCTTCAGATGTTAAACAGCTTGCCATCTGTTCGGTACTTTAGGTTGATTCCAACATCGCCATCTCTGAAGGCATCAGTAAGCACTGCAGAAAACATGAGGCTAAACAGTGTTGGAGCCAGGACGCAGCCTTGCTTGACACCATTTGTGACTGGAAAAGGAACAGATGTTTCGCCATTGTCCTGGATTCGGGCCTGTATGCCTTCATGGAATTGGCTGACCAAGGAAATAAATTTCCGAGGGCATCCGTACTTTGATTGGAGGAAAATGTAACGTTTTAAGAAGTCACTCAGTTTGATTGAGTCACATGGACTCCGTGCATACAGTTCTAACATGCACACTCACTTTTTTGTAAAACAGAAAGTAACACCCTTTTTTTCAAATCACATATCATAAGTAAAGATGAATAATGATATCATATAATATTTAACAATAAAATACAGTGTCATGCCTTAATTGGTCTTATCCTTATATTCTTAATGTATCATACAATGCAATTCAGATAAGTGATATCCACAAAGATCCAACAAGATCAAAGCTCACCGGTACTAATTTCAAACACTAACCAGAGATTCTGACCTGTATTTCAATGGAATAAATCTCTTGCGTGCAGGAAGGATGCCAGTTGCACGCTCTATCTCATAGTCATTGGCCTGGATGCTGACTTCATTCTTGATGTACAGGATACTTTCTGGCAACACTTCCTCATTCATTTCCTTGCTGCTTCCTGCTTCTGACACCTCCATTTCCTCTGCAAATATAACATGTATGTGCACAATCTTTCTTTAAACATTTTTCCTTTCTTAAACACAGCATATCCCAGTCTACAGATGTGTCTTTAAACAAATTCCTAATTCTAAATCTATTTCATCTGCAAAATTTTGCTGGGATGAGGTAAAATGCTGATGCTATATTCATCATTCTAAATATATCATCCGTGAAAACCCATCTGATGCAGTGAAAGTCCATTAGATGCTGGCAAAATACAGCTTTTTTCACAGAGAAGATGTGGGTGGGGATAGAGGGTGGCTGGGATGTGATGGGGGAGTTGTGAAGGGGGTGGTGGTAGAAGTACAAAAAGAACACAATACAATACAAAAGAATATGACTATAAATCTGCAGTACCTCTCATTCAATTAAAAACATATTAACATTATGCTTCCTTCTTTTCATGTACCTGTGAGCTCATTTTGCCTCAGCACAGGCTGTGTCATGGTAGAATTCATTTGTTCACCAGTCAGAGATTGTGGATCTGTGGCAATGTTTTTCGTGCTGCTTGAAGTTGGTTCACTATTCACCACTGCTGCAGGCTCAGTACTGATGGTTGTCAACTGGCCACTGTCATCCTGAACAGCTGCAAAGTTCTGATTTAGCATTAATGAAACAAATCTGGTAGGGAGAAGATAACATGTACGAAATAAAACAAAATACTAAACAAATTAGCAACCTCCCTCCTCTCCCCCCGGCAAAAAGGACACATGACACAGGATGAAATGAGTTCCTCACTTATATACACCATATATACACACATATATATATACACACACATACACTTATTCCCAAACATAAACATGCCTGCATACACACACACACACACATATGCATACATATACACACATGTACTCCCATCCACATAAAACAATGAATAGAAAAAGGAAGAAGGAAAAATAAAGCAAACAAACAAAACCACCTGATTTGGTCGCTTTGTGTTCAAGGTGAAAGAGATTGAGCGCACAAACTGAGATTACAAGGGCGATCAGCTAGGCCCTGTGCCAGTGTAGTGCAGGTTTTGTTGTATAAGCAGCAAGAGCTCAGTATGTATTACTGATTTGTTTGCTTGTTTTTATTTGTATTTGTACACTATTTTGTACACTAGCATGGATCACGTCTTACCTGTCAGATCGTACACAGAAAGTGTGTGTAAATGGTACATACTCTAGAGTATCTGCCTTGAAATATGGTCCGTCCTAGGTCCTGTTCTTTTCGTGCTGTATGCGGCTCCTGTGTCGGATGTCATCAGTCATCATGCGATGTCGCATGAGAGCTTTGCTGATGACACACAACTTTATCAGTCGGCTTCCATAGCTGAATTTGATGCACTGGTGACTCAAACACAGGAGTGCATTGCTGGCCTAAAGGACTGGATGACTCTCAACAAGCTGCAATTAAATGATGATAAGACTGAATTTATGATAACCTGTCCAAAGAAGTTTCGTCAGCATCCTTCCTTTCCTGACTCTGTTCTGATCAATAGCACACCTGTTTCACTTTCTCCCTCTGTTCGCAGTCTTGGTGTAATCCTGGGCCAGTCTCTTTCCTTCCAACAGCACATTTCGAATATCTGTAAAGTTGCCTATTTGGAACTGCGTAGAATCAGCTCTATCCGCCACTATCTCTCAACCGATGCAACCTAGACACTTGTATGCTCTCTGGTTCTCTCAAGATTGGATTACTGCAACTCTCTTTTGGCCGGCCTTCCCAAATACCTGTTAGACAGACTCCAATGAATTCAGAATAACGCTGCCAGACTCATTTGCAGAGCTTCTAAATTTGACCATGTTTCTCCTCTCCTTCAGTCTCTCCACTGGTTGCCTGTTTCTGATCGAATAGACTATAAGCTATCCACTCTGACCTTTTCTGCAGTCAACGGATCTGGCCCCAAGTATCTTTCTGAACTCATCCATATCTATACCCCGTCTCGCCAGCTCCGTTCTTCCTCTGATACTCGACTTCTCAGGATACCTCACGTCAGAAGTAAGACCTATGGATACAGATCGTTTTCTTTTCAATCGCCAAAGACGTGGAACAAGCTCCCTGATAACCTCCGTCATTCTGATTCCCTCGCATCTTTTAAATCTCATCTCAAAACTCACCTTTTCCCTCAGCAATAAGTTCAATTGTGGCAGGTCCACTTCCTTTTTGTTAGGAGTGCTTGACTATGTGTGTATACATATGTATGTGTACATAACTACATGCATGTATATGAATGTGTATTGTGTGTGCGTGTGTTTATGTAAGTTTGTGCCTGCCTATGTGTGCGTATGTGTTAGGGTAGCTGTTAGATACACATGTATGTTAAAATGTATGTATGCAGTGTGTGTGTGTGTGTGTGTGTGTGTGTGCGTGCGTGCGTGCGTGTGTGTGTGTGTGTGTGTGTGGTCACATTTTGGCGTGTGTATGTAACATAGATATAATGTTTTATGTTATCAAAAGCGTTTTTGTAAAGCACCTAGAGCAGATTTCTGGATAGTGTGCTATATAAGTATCCATTACTATTATTATTATTATTACTATTTATTTATCTATCCATGTATCTATTTACCTGTTTATTTAGTTTGTTATTTATTCTTAGCATTTATAAGTCCTACGTAATCTCTCAGAATGCAATTTATTGATCGTGTACTACAGATGCTTTGTCTGGATAATGAAGCAATGTACAGTTCTAAAAATGAGTTCATTTTCTTTCCGTCCAAGAGTAGGATTACTGTATAGTAGAGTGTGAAGCTGGATGTTGTCAGGTGGGTGGGCAGAAATCATGTTCGCTCTGATTACATCAAAATGACAGTAGCGCTCGGCTTCCTTGCTGTGACGGCCACATGCACATCTTGGGTCTGGAATGAGATGTCGGTTGCAGTTAATGTTGCTTATTCCTAAGCATAATCTGCAGTGGTTCAATTGTTTGCTCATGCTCACTACATAATAATATAAGGGGACAGCTCTGTCTGACATACAGATGTATCATTTGAATTGACTGATCAAGTCGGATGTTTTTGTCATCTGGAATACTGTTCCATAAAGTATTGTGCTTGGGAGGAAGGATTTCTTGGCTCTGTTCTTTCCAGGGGTCTATATCAATGTTATGGATTTCTATGAGAAACAATATAAGGGAGTAGACCAGTCAAACAGTTTGATCATTTTGAAGAACTGTATAAAGTTTATGTCTTTCCTGTCCTTCTTTTAAGGAGGAAAATCCAGACTCCTTGTACAATTTGTTATCGTTCCCTTGACCCCACCAATCATAATTCAGATGGCTTCTAAACGCAGTGTTTCTAACATGTTTGAGAAGTTCTCTGTGCAGTTATCCCATATGATGTCAGTCAGCATAATCAAAGTGTGGTAGAAATAGTGATTTATAGACATAGTTTAAGTGCTCTTCTACATAATTTATACTTCTAATTTTTTAGGCATGCAGCTATGAAACTGACTTTATTGCCTATAGATTGAATGTGTTCGTCCCTTCTGCAACTGTCTTGAAATATTAGACCTAGATCTTTATGGGTGGTTGCGGGTTCAGGTATGTTCCTTATGAACATAAGTGGGTGAACTGGGTTTTGATTTCTTGAAAATCAACAAATCCCTTTTTCCTTCATTAAATTTTACTTTCCAATGTTTGGCTCAGTTCGCAATGTTTTCAAGATCAGAGGTCTGGATTTCAGTATGGATGGCCGGGTTATTTAATGCAAGTGACAGAATAGTATCTTCCACAAACAGTTTGTTATTTAATGTCATTGACAATGTCATTTATGTTACTATGTACTATGTAGATTAAAAACAACAAGGGAACTAAAACGGATCCTTGAAACACACCTGCTGAGACTCTTCTGAGGTCTGACTTTTCATCTTTTACTGGTACACCTGACTGCAGTCTCTTAGAAAAATAGTCATGGAAGAAGTCTAACAATTTCCCTCTTGTGCCTATGGCTTCAAATCTGAGCAGGAGTCCTCTGTGCCAGACATGGCTGAAGACCTTTGCAATGTCAAAGTAGTCCACTTGTGTGGTAGTTCTACAACAGAAAAAGACACACAGATCATTGTACAAGGAGAAAAGTTAGCACACTGTGGAATCACCAAGGCATGAAGCCAGATTGCAGCGGGGAAATTATATTGTTTTCTGTCAAAAATATGAAAATTTGTGGATGCAGTGTTCAGATACCTTACCAACACAACTGTGAAGTGAAACTGAGCGGTAGTTGCAGCACAATTCCTTAGGTCCATTTTTTGTGAACAGGGGAAACATGCTGTTTTCCATAAAGTTGTCATTGAGAGGGTTAGCTATTATTTGAACAGAAGTTGTTAGTAGTGTATTGTGTATGAGATCTGGGCCCCTCGTTTTTGTCTTGTCAAGTTTACTGATCATGCCGATAAAATCTTGTTCAGTTAGTTACTTTTTGGATTGTGTGATCTGTAAAGTGTATGACAAATAGGTTGTCACTGTTGTTTTCTAATAATAATAATGGTATTTATATAGCGCTGAATCTTGTGCAGAGACAAATCAAAGCGCTTTCGCACCAGTCATTCACATGCATGCATAACTCTAAAACTGGAGAAACTGAAGACAAGGAAGAGGCAGGGAAGGGAGGCTATTTTGGGAAGAAGTGGGTTTTAAGTAGCAGGATTGACATGTCTGACTGATAAATTTTTGCGTGGACAGTGTGTTGTCAAGGACAACACTGAGGTTCCTGACTGAACTGGAAAGAGGGATGGATGTACTGCCAAGTTTGATTGTGTCAGTTGTGATGGAAGAGAGTTTTTGTTTAGTTCCTATGATCATTGCTTTAGTTTTGTCTGCGTTCAGTTGTAACTTATTTATAGTCATCCAATTTTGAATGTCCAGGAAGCAGTTGGATGTTTCTTGCAAGAGGGACGACAGTTTTTCTATTGTAGACTGCTCTGCAGAGAACTTGTTAAACAAGTTGGCTTCATCTTTATTTGAATAACAGGCTTTGTCATCTGACAGTATCTATGCCTTTTTGTACTGAAAAACAAATGGATTAATTTCCACGAATCTGTCTGGCCAAATCTGGTTGGGTCCAATGCTCATTTGTTTAATTCAGATAAATACTCGTTTCGTTGATGTTTTTCTCTTGCAGTAAGCTGAGTAACATAATTTCATAATTGTCTGAAAGACAGCCAGTCATCAGTTTGTTCCTCTGTTTTGCATCTATTTATGTTCATCAATCAAAAGGATTATTTCGTCATCCAAGGAATGTCATCGGTTTTAGAAGGCATGCATTGTTTTGCAAAAGTCATAAAGGTTTCAGTGAACAATTATGTACTTTCATCCACAGTCCCTGTTCAAATTATGTTGTACCAATTAATAAGTTGCAGTAGTCTATAGAATTCATCAGTGTTTCGTTGTTTGTAATTGAAAATGGTTCTTTAAAATTTTTGATTCATCTTATCTGGATTTCTTACGATGACACATGGGATGCTGTGGTCACTAAAAGCAGGGGCCAGGACTTTGATTTGACAAGCTGTGGGCTTTGTGTAATGATTGCCTTGGCAAGTAGCTGTGTTGTCTGTTACACAGGCTGGTTCAGTTACTAGGTGATGGAGACTGTACAGATGGATTATATTTTCCAAGTGATGAGAGGGGTTAACAAGGAGATCCGAGTTAGAATCACCAAGTATAATAATAATAATGGACATTTGTTGAGTGCTTTCCTCCCTTAAAGAGAGCTCAAAGCGCTTTACAATAAACATCAAACACACACACACACATATGCGTGCATGCATGCGCAATAACTCACAAAAGAAAGAAGAAGAAAAAATAATGATTTAGCGCACAATAATATAAAACAAATTCAGAAACTGTGCATATTACATTAAATAATTACACACACACACAACTAAAGAGAGAGAGAGTATGCATGGCTCATAACTGAAAAGGTATGGACAAATGTTGTGAAGAATTGTTTGCTTTCCTGATACTTTCACTTACTATGTTCCATTAGTTGACCTGTGAGTTCGGTGGACAGTAAAATGAACCTCTGAGAATACTCTTTTTTTTGATCTAGTTTTGTTTTGACCCACAGGTCCTGTTGAGCACTTCTATTCAAACTTCATCCCAGTCTGCAATGCTATCCACATAACAACTGCTGGTTAAAAAGTTGTTTTCAGTCATGTTATTATGGCAATAGGGGGTCTTCCAGACCCCTACACTTCTGGGGGATGACCAGGGAATGCAATGAGCAGGCTGACTCTAAATCGTGGTAACAGGGAAAGGGGGAGGGAAGGTGAAGGGAGAGAATGAGGTCAAGAAATAATAAAACCATGTTTTGGGGTGGTGTGTTGGGATTTTTTAAATTTCTTTTTATGCGGCCGTTTATAACCTCACCATTTAAGTAGTTCTAACTTTAGATTACGTCTACGGGGATGAAGCACGATAAGGGCCCTTCGTGTCATCCATTCATAGTGTGAGAACTGTAAAATCTGGGAATACCGCTGCTTTTTTAAGGACACATTGTGTATCTGATGATCTATTCCGGCATATGCAAGCTTTTGCTTAGACAAACAACACGGGAGTTAGCTTATATCCATAACATCTCCTTTTTTCTGCTAAAAGCTTCCCTTCCCCCCACTCATGTTTCCATTCATGTTCCTTCTGATTGAAGGCGTAAGCGACTTCAGTTTGCCACTCACTGCATGAAAAATCATATGTTGCAAACAAATGTAAAAGTATCGACAGCGATACTTTTTTTTATTTTATAATCATTTACAATCAGATCTATGGCTAAATGCCTTACATAATAAACAAAATTAAGTCAAATGAGTTCCATACCAAGTACATCCCCAGAGGTACAAGCGGCCTCCATGTTGAATGCCCGGATGCAATGTTCATCTTATTACCACAAAACCACAGCTCTGTGTTCAGTTTCAGTTTCAGTAGCTCAAGGAGGCGTCACTGCGTTCGGACAAATCCATATACGCTACACCACATCTGCCAAGCAGATGCCTGACCAGCAGCGTAACCCAACGCGCTTAGTCAGGCCCTGAGGAAAAAAAAGGTGAATAAATAATAGATAACCGGCGTGCATAAATAAATAAGTAAATAAATAAATAAATAAATAAATAATTACAATATAAAAAAGTAGTAGTAACAATAATAATAATAATAATGAATAAATAAATAAATAAGACAACAATGATGATAAATAAGCAAATAAATGTAAAACATGAAGACACACATTCACACATACACCCACGCATGCATCAGTAACAGATACGCACCAAGCATGCAGTTTCACAGATATGAAAGCACAGTCAAATACACATAAACGTACATGAGTCCCAACACACACACACACACACACACACACACACACACACACACACACACACACACACACACATTACCCTACACCTCCTCTACCCCCTCCTCCACACTCATTTCTAGGCTACGTATCGCAGCTTCTACCGGCGGCACACACACACACACACACACAACTCACACAGATGAACACTTACTTGTACAAGCACACACACACATCGCCCATAACCCCCACCCCACCCCCCACACATATATATATATACAAAGAGATATATATATATATATATATATATATATATATATACACCCGCACGTTCCAATATCCTGTTGCTCCCATAGTGTAGGCATGCATACACTCACATACCTCATCCTCTACCCCCCTCCCCCCTGCATATATATATATATATATATATATATATATATATATACACCCGCACGTTCCAATATCCTGTTGCTCCCATAGTGTAGGCATGCATACACTCACATACCTCATCCTCTACCCCCCTCCCCCCTGCACCCCCACCTCAGTCCCCCTCACACACACACACACACACACACACACACACACACACACACACACACACACACACACACACACACACATACGCACGTGCACAGAACTCTCCTGACACTTGTGTACACTTACACCCTCGCGCATGCACAAACGCACTCAAACACACAGACCCATACACACACACAAACACACACATACACACACGCACAGAGGCTGCCACTGATTGACTGCAAGAGGGATGGGAAAAGATCTCTGATGCCAAGAACGTGGCGTCTAGTGTGTTGCTCAGTCTATTGTATTTGGAAAAGCCCACAGAGACTGTGTTCCGTTTTGAAGAAATTTGCGCAGTGTTGGTTTGGAAATGATGCCGATATTTGTTTGATTTGCAAAGCATCGTGCTCTACCTTTCGTGTTAGATTTACGTCCGCTCCCTCTCTCTACTTTTATTTCTTTGAGGCGATCGATGGTGTGATGGCCTTGTACCTGTTCTTTTTGATATTCTTTGACTTTTCTGAGGATTTACGATTTTCCTAGATGTAGGCCGCTCGTTGGTGTTGCATTAACACCAAGTCTGTCAGCTCGCTCATTTCCCTTAACACCTGCATGTCCCGGGCAGTATGACCATGCGAGTTTTTTAATCTGAAAGTTGCGCATTGCCTTATGCCACTCTGGGCTTCCCATTCCATTTTCAATTTTCTGTATGAGGTTCATTGAGTCGGTTAGAATCATGGCATGTTGGTTTCCGGGCGTATGGATGGACGATAGCCAATGGAGGGCATGTGTCACAGCTTCAACTTCCATCGTTAGTCTGGAGGTTGTGACTTTGTGGGCAGCATTCTCTTCCCTAATTGTTTTTCCATTTTGTTTCGCGGTGAATCCCCAACCGGATTGGTCTTTGGTGACTGAACCATCTGTGTATATGATGATGTCCTCTTCTTTACTGTTTTCTTCTATGAGTAGCTTCACTTCCGCATCACTGAGTTTTGCCCTCTGGCCATTCCCGACAATGTCTTCCGACGTCATCATGAGGATTGTCAAATAAGATTAATTACTCTGCCATGTGTCCAAATTAACAGCATATCACCTTTCGAACATTGCAGTGCCCCCATTTTTGGCACTTTACAGCTTCAAACGAACGCACAGAAACCAAGCTTCACCCACCTTCACCTTACACATGCGTATCTGAAAAAAAAAAGCAGAAAAAAACACCACAACCCCCCCCCCCCCCTCCTGGATTTTCTCTTTTTCACTTATTAGACGTACAATTATTAACAGGAACGAACCCTGTCTGATTCACATACAGACACGTTTGTACTTGTCGAGTCATCGTAGTAGTAGTGGAAACGTTAAATGAATTATCACCGGCAGTAACAACTTGAAGAAGAAAGACATAAAATCACACCACCGCACCCATCACCACGGCGGCAGCTCTCTCTCTCTCTCTCTCTCTCTCTCTCTCTCTCTCTCTTTCTCTCTCTCAAGTCTGACAGCCTGAGGCAGACCCGACTGGGCAGCGGCGGAGGATCGTCTCGCAGGGAGAGTTCTGACAGACCGGCATCTACATCCGAGACGACGTCAGCACGCCCCGAGGAACCAACACTGAAAGATGTCATGACCTTGCTCAACAATATCAACAGTAAGTTTGACAAAAAGATTGATCAAATGACTCAAGAGTTCGACCAAAAGTTCGATCAGATGTTTCAAGAGTTTAGAGATGTGAAAGAACTGTATTCAATTCTCAATGATGATGTTTCTGACTTAAAACAAGAACTTTCCGATGTAAAAAGAGAAAATGAAAAGCTAAAGAGTGAAAATGGTGTGCTTAGTGAAAGAGTAGACTCTTTAGACAGAAAGGTGGATGACTTAGAGGGTCGTTCAAAGAGAAACAATCTCATTATTCATGGAATTCCACGTCATGAAAAAGAGTCTTGGCAGGACTGTGAGGAGCTGGTACAGGAGATGATTACAGATAAACTAGAATTATCTGAAGATGTTCAGTTTGAGCGTGTCCATCGTCTCAGTTCAAAGCCTAACTCTCCCATAGTAGCTTGCTGTTCGTACTTCAAAGATAAGGACAGAGTTCTGAGAGCAAGGCAGAAATTAAAAGGCAGTCAGATTTTCATGAACGAAGATTTCTCGGTTCGTGTGAGAGAGATTAGAAAGAAGCTAGTGCCATATATGAAGTCTGCCAGAAGCCAAAACAAGAAGGTTTCTATGGTCTATGATCATCTCATCATAGAAAATAAGAAATATGGACTGGACACTGATAACAAACTGATTGAGTTGAAATAGAGGTCCGGCCGGCCCTTTATTTCGAAATTGTCCACACAAAATAAACCGGGAGGAATAAAGATTAAACAGACACCGGGTGTTCATGCTATGTACGCACCGAATTCACGTGCGGTCAGATGTGTGGGGTGTGTGTCCTGTCATGGGTTGACACTTGCTGGGTCAGTTGAACCGGTGCAGTGTGTGTGTCGTGTGTGTAATGTGTGTTGTCAGCAGGAAGTTGATAACAAATGTGCGACTGATTGTCAGTTGAAACGTAGTGGGAAGGGTGTGGATGATATGAGATGTGAGAATAATTGTCAGTTGAAACGTAGTGGGAAGGGTGTGGATGATGTGAGATGTGAGAATGATTGTCAGTTGAAACGTAGTGGGAAGGGTGTGGATGATGTGAGATGTGAGAATGATTGTCAGTTGAAACGTAGTGGGAAGGGTGTGGATGATGTGAGATGTGAGAATGATTGTCAGTTGAAACGTAGTGGGAAGGGTGTGGATGATGCGAGATGTGAGAATGATGACAAAGTTTGTGGTAATGGAGACGATTTCATTCCAGTTTCTCATGATAATGAATGTCACGATATTGTGGTGGATAATGTATTACAGTCGAGTGATGGTGTAAAATGTGCACAGCAGTGTGACTTATATGCTTTAAAAGAGATGAGAGAAGGTGACAGTGCCGTGGGTGTTATGGTTGGGGATGGGATGGGAGGGGAGAAAAATATTAACGATACAGTCAGAGATGATGTGGATGATTCTTTTACTGGAAGGAAGTCCAGTGGAGGTCGAGACGATCGCGTGAATGAACGGGGTGATGTTAATGATAGCGGGGAGATAAGTGGAATAGATGAAGACTTTTTTTCCAAACAGGAAGGATTTTTTGATTCACTTGTAAATATGTTTTCTTTTCTTCATTGGAATGTATGTGGTTTGTTTTCAAAAATGGACGATGCAGATTTCATCCGATTTGTTTCCATGTTTGATTTTGTTTGTTTGGTGGAAACCTTTGTTGAGAAATTTGACTCCTGTGTGTTCAGAGACCATACATCTTTTGTAAAGCCTGCAGTGCGGTTGACACGCCAGGGAAGGTGTTCAGGGGGAGTAATTTGTTTTGTCCGCAATACTTTGCTTTCTCATGTGCATCCAATTGAATGTGACAGTGATTATTGTTTGTTGTTCTTGCTAGACAAAGATATTTTTGGTTTTCGTAAGAATGTTTTATTTGTATGCACTTATATCCCACCTGAAAATGCACCTTATTACAGTATGCATGAGTTTAGTAGTGGTATTGATATGCTGGAAGAGTGCGTTGTTGATAAGCTATTATCATTTGATGATGTTGATATTTTGTTATGTGGTGATTTGAATGCAAGAACTTCAAATATTTTTCCTAATGTTGTTCTCGAAAATGAATTGCATATCAATTATAAAAATGACATTGGTATTAATGTACAAAGGTGCTCTGAAGATAAGATATTAAACACTTTTGGGAGAAAACTTTTGAACATGTGCACTGCATTAGGACTCTATATTTTGAATGGGGTATGTAATGGCGACCGTGAAGGTTGCTTCACATACATTTCTGATCAGGGGTGTAGTGTCAATGATTATTTTCTGGCATCTTTGAATCTTTTTGAGTCTGTGAACGAAAAAATAGCTCTGAATGTTGTGGAAAGAATAGAATCAGATCATTTGCCTCTTGTACTATGTATTGAAAAGCAAAATAAATTGAAATTCGATAGAGGTAAATTAGATAAAAATACTGAACAATTTATAGTTAGATATTGTTGGAAAGAAGAACTGAGTCAAGATTTCTTTAACTCTATAAATTCACATGAAGTACAGGACGAGCTTGCTGCTGCAGAAGACCTTATCACTGTTAATGTTAACGAAGCATTGGATAGATTTAATGACATTATCAAAGATCAAGCTAGTATTATGATGAAAAGAATACCATCAAATGTAGCTGTTGAACGAAAGGGCTGGTTTGATTATGAATGCAAGAAAACAAGATGTGAGGTGCGAAAATTATTAAGAAGATATAGAAGAACATTGGATAAAAACGATAGAGCCTCGCTGTGCATTGCAAGACGTGAATATAAAAACTTGATCAAAAGAAAAAAGAAAGAACATAATGAAATGTTATTAAACGATCTTTTAAACTCTGTTAATGATCAGCAGATGTTTTGGGAAAGAATCCATAGGGTAACAAAAAAGAAATCACAACCTCAAAATGACATTTCTATTGATGACTGGTATAGACATTTCAAATCTGTATTAGAAAAGGATGATGGAGTAATTAGTGAGGAAGAGGTTGTAGATAATGATGAACAGTATGTATATGATAGAGAAATATCAAGAGAAGAAGTTTTGCTTGCAATAAAAAGACTGAAAAATGGTAAATCGGCTGGTCCAGACGGTCTTATAGGTGAATTCTTTAAGAAGTCTGGAGAGAATGTTGTTAAATTTTTAGTTAAGCTGTTTAATTATTTGTTTGATACTGGTTATTATCCGGAAAACTGGAAGGAATCTATAATATTGCCATTATTCAAAAAAGGTGATGTAAATGATGTGAATAATTATAGAGGTATTTCTTTATGTAACATATGCAGTAAATTGCATAGCTCTATTATTAACAATAGATTACAAGAATGGATAACAATGAATGATATAACTGGAGAATATCAAGCTGGCTTTAAAAAAGACTATTCTACAATTGATCATATATTTGTGTTATTAGCTGCAGTTCAGAAACAATTTGCAAATAATAAGAAGTTATATGTTGCGTTTGTTGACTTTGAGAAAGCATTTGACTCCATTTCTAGAAAATTGTTATGGCCTGTTTTATTGAAAAATGATATAAAAGGTAAGCTGTATTTTTGTCTCATAAGTATGTATAATGAAGTGAAAGCAAGAATAAGATCGGGGGCTAAATTGTCAGACTTTGTCTATTGCAGTCGTGGGGTCAAACAAGGGGATGTATGTAGTCCAGTTTTGTTTTCTCTGTTTATCAATGAACTTGCATTGGAGATAATTGAAAATGGACAACATGGTGTTACCTTTGATTTGATTGAATTATTTATTTTACTCTTTGCTGATGATATTTTCTTACTATCTGCAACAATAGTTGGTTTACAACGACAACTGAACAGTTTGTATATGGCGGCAACAAGACTAGAACTGAAGGTTAATATGTCGAAAACAAATATTATTGTTTTTCGTAAAGGGGGGTATTTGGCACGAAATGAGAGGTGGGTCTATGGCAATGAAAGTGTCACTGTGGTGAATGCATATAAATACCTTGGGATTTACTTTTCAACCAGACTTAGCTTTAGTTCAGCATGCCAAGATATAGTTAGCAGAGCAAAGAAAGCTGTTATGATTATTCTTCATGTTTTATATAAGCTGGATTGTAGCTCTTTTAGTTTGTTTAATAAATTGTTTGATTCCCAGGTTCAACCAATAGCACAATATGGTGCTGAAATTTGGGCGTTTGAGAAGGGCTTAGAAATTGAACAAATACATCTGTTTGCACTGAAACGCTTCCTCAATGTTGACAGTCGAACTCCAAATGATCTTGTATATGGTGAAGTAGGGAGGTTTCCAATTTATATAAATTCTTACATTACATGTATTAAGTACTGGTTAAAAATAACGCGTATGGAAGAAAATAGGTTGCCATGTAAAGCTTATAAGACATTGTACAATTTAGATAAGCATGGTAAAAAGACATGGGTTACAAATGTTCGTCAGTTTCTAAATTCACATGGATTTTCTTATGTATGGGACAACCAAGGTGTCCAGTGTATTCCTGGTTTCATAAAAACTTTCAGACAAAGAGTCATTGATTGCAGATGGCAGGACTGGCATGACCATATATATATACCAGTGATAGATTTGCTCAATATAGACTTTTTAAGACTACGTGTGCGACTGAGCCATATCTTATGATTAGAATGAGTAGGTATGTTAAATGTGCTTTGACTAAATTTAGATTTGGTATTTCTGATATTGCCAGCCATCGTTTAAGATACAGGTCCAATGGTGAACGTGAACAGATGTGTCGCTTGTGTCAAAAGGGAAAAGAAGATGAGATCCATTTTTTGTTTTGTTGTCCTGCCCTATTAGACCTTAGACTACAGTTAATTGAACCCAAATATTACAACAGCCCTTGTAGTTTTAGATTGAACTTGTTATTATCATCCAGAAAGGAAACTACCCTTGGTGGGCTTGCAGTCTATATTTACAAATCTTTGAAAAGGTTGAAGGTTATACTATCGTAGTGGTTTGTTTTGTGGTTGTTGTTGTTGTTTTTGTTTGTTTGTTTATTTTGTAAGTGTACTATATGACATGTGTGGTATATTGCTGTTGTAGTAGTTAGACTTTGATTGTGTGCAATTTATGGTATACAAAGTATGTTACTGTTGTATTCAGTATGACTGTTATGATTCCTATATTTCAATGTACATGTGTCACACCTCTTCAGTAAGGGGCTATGGCCTTTATTTGAATAAAACATTTCGTTCGTTCGTTCGTTCGTTCTCTGTGATGATATATAATTACCATAAATGAATGCAAGTCACTTCGTTTGAAGTAACTGTTTTCATGACTTCGACATCGGCCATACTGGCGGGATGACGGGGACCCATTTTGCAGCCCAGCAGAGTAAACGTTTGGAAACTGATATAGAATCGTAATTTACACCGAGCCACACAACTGATAGAGTTGAAACAAAAAAGGCAGATGCCTGACGAGTCAGCTTTGCGTCAAAGCATACGTACTGATAGGTTATGAAGCCTCAGTTGACTGGAGAGCCCACGCCAAACTATGAAATCAGAAAGGAAAAAAAAAAGGAATAAAAAAAAACAAACAAACCCTGTGCAAACAGACACCAGTTAGCAAGCTGATACACACATGTTGTTGAGTTTATTGTGTTTGGGAAGGCCGTGAGAGACTGTACCATTTCGAAGAAATCTGCACATTTAATTGGCTGAAATTATGCTAATATTTGTTTTTGACTAGTAATGGGTCATGTTCTTTTCAGGGCTGTTCAGCCGTATTGCGCGGCTACCAGCAAGTCTGTCGGTACGCTCATTTCCGTTAACATTGACATGTATGTCCAGGAGAGTAGGCCAACATCGATCCATGTCACGAAAGCTCATTTTGCACCTGGATGTTGCGCATTGCCTCCGAGTCATGCCACTCTGACTTCCCATTCCATTATTATTATTATTTTCTGTTCTACCTTTTTTCACAAGTGTTAGAACGTATTGTATTGTAACAGTTGCTGCAACATTTGGTGTCACACAGCCTTTTAGATCCGCCGTTTCAGTCAGCCTTCCGTAACTGCCATAGCACCGAAACCACCTTGTTGCGAGTGGTTAATGGCTTCCTCCAGGACAGTGGCCTTGTGCCTATTTTGTCACTGCTCGAACTGTCAGCAGCGTTTGGCACTATAGACCATGGCATCCTTACTGATCACACAGTTGTGTACCAGCCATTTGGGGCTGCTCTGGAACGGTCCTGGATGGACTGGTTCAGATCATAATTAACTTGCCGTACCCAGTTTGTCCTTTAAGTTGAAGTATGGAGTGCAACAGGGTTCATTCTTGGGCCCAGTTTTCTTTACTATTACACAGCCTCTCAGCAGTGTCATTCCAGTCGTCTGTCAGGTCACTCATACCATTTATTTGAAGATGATTCCCAGCTCCAGAATTCTGCCGCTCCCTACATTTTCCAACCCACAGTGGAAAATTGTTTTGAGGATGTGGCTCAGTGACTGGATGAGTGAGAACAAGTTGAAGATAAAACTGAACTAATTGCCATTAGCACCAAAGCAAAGATTAACTACTGAGGTCACCCGGCTTTACCCCTACGTCCATCTCTGGCTGTGACAAACCTTTCTCCCAGTCTGTCTTGGCATCTACTTAGATGAAGAAATGTCCACGGATGCACACGTAAAAAAAAGTGTGTCGCATTCTTTTGGCAGCTACGTAGGTCAGGCAAAATTCGCTCTTTCCTCAGTTTCCACTGCTGCTGCCAATAAACTTTTTTTTTTTTCGTGATATATACTGTCTACTGAGATTAGATTACTGTAACTCTCCCCTAGCTGGTCTCCCTGATAACGTCAACGCATTCACAATTGTACAGCCCGACTGTGCTTTGTAAACCCAGGCAAGAGAATGCAACATCACTGCTCGGAACAATTTATTGGCTTCCCACGAACTGCAAGAATCAAATACAAATTTGCTCGTCTCTGCTCTCAGTGTCTCCGAATCACAACAATGTCTCCGCATCTTTCAGTCCTTCATATGTACCATCCTTCTAAACCGCTCTGGTCTTTTGACACCTCTCTGCTGTGTTCTTCGGTTCTCCCTTGAGACCTTTGGCAAAAAATCTTTCTCTGTTCTTGCCTCCACTTTCTGGAACTTCCTACCTCTGTCGATCAGAAAAACTCAAATGTGTTTCGGATAGTCAGAAGAGCAAAGACTGCCTGGAAGATGAAAATGGGTCGGTCTCCAGAATTCGTTGGAAAAGGGGGTCTCTCAGTCTGATTCAATATACACATGCATTTACAATGATTATTCAAATGTTTGCATGTTATCAGGATTGCAACTGAATGAATAAATATCTGCAACAATTTTTTGTAAATCTGTTTTATTATTGTTTCTTAAATGTGTTGTAAATGGGTATGTATATTTTGAATCAGACTGAGAGTTCGTCCATAGACACCACTATCTCATATTAGACTTTCGTAAAATTGGGATATCAAAGTCGATGGTTCGACCAAGCTTCCGTCACGGGAAGCAACTTATATCCCGTACATAATTTGGCTTTTTAACATAGTTGCTTCCCTTCCTTAAATGTTCACGTGTGTTGAAAAATAATGGTTATTGAGAAGGATCACATTCGGCAGAATGCACCAAACATATCTATGAATAAAAACACTACAAGCATTTCAGTGTTGTTATTAATGATACAGATAAAAGCCTCAGTAAAGGAATAAACATGTAACAACAACAACAACAACAACAACAACAAAAAGAAAAAAAAAAAAAAAAAAAAAAAAAAAAAGAATGATGAAGCTTTGTTCGATTCACATTCATTGAATTTACCGGACATATCTCTGTTGGGGAAAAAAGAAAAAGGAAAAAAAGGGTTTCAGTGATATTTTATGAAAGGTAATTCAAAAGATATTTATCGAAAGTTAAGGCATCACAAACTATATTATTATTTGCGACTGCCAATGAAATTGAAAGCGTAAAACGAAGTCAAGAAGATAAATTGCTATTGTTGCACACACACACACACACACACACACACACACACACACACACACAGGGATACAGCTGCTTTCTCCTTTTTATTTTCGGAACTTCATAGAATAACAGCTGTGTATTTACTCCTTCTTCTAGCAAGGCCATAGAATCATGATGCCTGCTATGTTTTCATCCCAATTCAGCGCTCCGTGTTTTTGTTTGCTGAGAACATGCTGACCAGACAGTATCTTTCGTCAACACACACACACACAAAACACACAGGTATAATTATGACATTGACTCGGACACGCATATTCACACTGAGTCAACACAAACGAATGCAGCCCAAAACATCAACCAAGCCAGCAGATCTGTAGCAGTCTACCAACCAGTCATACAGGGACCGGACACGAAATGAAACGGGGGACTTTCTCTCTCTCTCTCTTTCTCCACCTCCCACCCCGAAAAGAGAGAGAGAGAGAGAGAGAGAGAGAGAGAGAGAGAGAGAGAGAGAGAGAGAGAGAGAGAGAGAGAGAGAAGAAGAAGAAGTAGGCTAATGCTTATTTCATTAGCTTCTTGAAATAAAAATCGTTTTCTTCTTTTCGTACCCCCCCCTCTCTCTCTATCTCACTCTTTCTCTTTCTCGATCTCTCTCCCGATTCCCCTCCCGCCAAAGGGCTGGATGTAGAAAAAAGTAGTAATGCTTATTGTACTTATTAGTTTCGTTTCACCCTCTGTCTGTCTCCCTCCCTCTGTCTGTCTCCCTCTGTCTGTCTCCCTCCCTCTGTCTCTGTCTGTCTCCCTCCCTCTGTCTCTGTCTGTCTCCCTCCCTCATGCTGTCTCCCTCTGTCTGTCTCCTTCCCTCTGTCTGTCTCCCTCCCTCATGCTGTCTCCCTCTGTCTGTCTCCCTCCCTCATGCTGTCTCCCTCCCTCATCTGTCTCCCTCCCTCTGTCTGTCTCCCTCCCTCTGTCTGTCTCCCTCTGTCTGTCTCCCTCCCTCTGTCTGTCTCCCTCCCTCATGCTGTCTCCCTCCCTCATGCTGTCTCCCTCTGTCTGTCTCCCTCCCTCATGCTGTCTCCCTCCCTCATGCTGTCTCCCTCTGTCTGTCTCCCTCCCTCATGCTGTCTCCCTCCCTCATGCTGTCTCCCTCCCTCATCTGTCTCCCTCCCTCATGCTGTCTCCCTCCCTCATGCTGTCTCCCTCTGTCTGTCTCCCTCCCTCTGTCTGTCTCCCTCCCTCATGCTGTCTCCCTCCCTCATGCTGTCTCCCTCTGTCTGTCTCCCTCCCTCATGCTGTCTCCCTCCCTCATGTTGTATCGCTCTGTCTCCCTCCCTCTGTCTGTCTCCCTCCCTCTGTCTCCCTCCCTCTGTCTGTCTCCTTCCCTCTGTCTGTCTTCATCTGTCTGTCTCCTTCTGTCTGTCTGTCTCCCTCCCTCTGTCTGTCTCCTTCCCTCTGTCTGTCTCCCTCCATCTGTCTGTCTCCTTCCGTCTGTCTGTCTCCCTCCCTCTGTCTGTCTCCTTCCCTCTGTCTGTCTCCCTCTGTCTGTCTCCTTCCCTCTGTCTGTCTCCATCTGTCTGTCTCCTTCCGTCTGTCTGTCTCCCTCCCTCTGTCTGTCTCCTTCCCTCTGTCTGTCTCCATCTGTCTGTCTCCATCTGTCTGTCTCCTTCCCTCTGTCTGTCTCCATCTGTCTGTCTCCTTCCCTCTGTCTGTCTCCATCTGTCTGTCTCCTTCCCTCTGTCTGTCTCCCTCCATCTGTCTGTCTCCTTCCCTCTGTCTGTCTCCATCTGTCTGTCTCCTTCCCTCTGTCTGTCTCCATCTGTCTGTCTCCTTCCCTCTGTCTGTCTCCCTCCATCTGTCTGTCTCCCTCCGTCTGTCTGTCTCCCTCCCTCTGTCTGTCGCCCTCCCTCTGTCCTGTCTCCATCTGTCTGTCTCCTTCCCTCTGTCTGTCTCCCTCCATCTGTCTGTCTCCTTCCCTCTGTCTGTCTCCCTCCCTCTGTCTGTCTCCCTCCCTCGTTCTGTCTCCATCTGTCTGTCGCCCTTCCTCTGTCTGTCTCCTTCCCTCTGTCTGTCTCCATCTGTCTGTCTCCTTCCCTCTGTCTGTCTCCCTCCATCTGTCTGTCTCCTTCCGTCTGTCTGTCTCCATCTGTCTGTCTCCATCTGTCTGTCGCCCTCCCTCTGTCTGTCGCCCTCCCTCTGTCTGTCTCCCTCCCTCTGTCTGTCTCCATCTGTCTGTCGCCCTCCCTCTGTCTGTCGCCCTCCCTCTGTCTGTCTCCTTCCATCTGTCTGTTTCCCTCCCTCCCTCTGTCTGTCTCCCTCCCTCTGTCTGTCTCCCTCCCTCATGCTGTCTCCCTCTGTCTGTCTCCCTCCCTCTGTCTGTCTCCCTCCCTCTGTCTGTCTCCCTCCCTCTGTCTCCCTCCCTCTGTCTGTCTCCCTCTGTCTGTCTCCCTCCCTCCCTCTGTCTCCCTCCCTCTGTCTGTCTCCCTCCCTCTGTCTGTCTCCCTCCCTCTGTCTCCCTCCCTCTGTCTGTCTCCCTCCCTCTGTCTGTCTCCCTCCCTCTGTCTCCCTCCCTCTGTCTCCCTCCCTCCCTCTTGCTGTCTCCCTCCCTCTGTCTGTCTCCCTCCCTATTTCTGTCTCCCTCTGTCTCCCTTCCTCTGTCTGTCTGTCTCCCTCCCTCTGTCTGTCTCCCTCCCTCTGTCTCCCTCCCTCCCTCTGTCTGTCTCCTTCCCTCTTGCTGTCTCCCTCCCGCTGTCTGTCTCCCTCCCTCTGTCTCCCTCCCTCCCTCTGTCTGTCTCCCTCCCTCTTGCTGTCTCCCTCCCTCCCTCTGTCTGTCTCCCTCCCTCCCTCTGTCTGTCTCCCTCCCTCTGTCTGTCTCCCTCCCTCTGTCTCCCTCCCTCCCTCTGTCTGTCTCCTTCCCTCTTGCTGTCTCCCTCCCGCTGTCTGTCTCCCTCCCTCTGTCTCCCTCCCTCCCTCTGTCTGTCTCCCTCCCTCTGTCTGTCTCCCTCCCTCCCTCTGTCTGTCTCCCTCCCTCTGTCTGTCTCCCTCCTTCCCTGTGTCTGTCTCCCTCCCTCTGTCTGTCTCCCTCCCTTTGTCTGTCTCCTTCCCTCTGTCTCCCTCCCTCTGTCTGTCTCCTTCCCTCTGTCTCCTTCCCTCTGTCTGTCTCCCTCCCTCTGTCTGTCTCCTTCCCTCTGTCTGTCTCCCTCCCTCTGTCTGTCTCCCTCCCTCTGTCTGTCTCCTTCCCTCTGTCTCCCTCCCTCTGTCTGTCTCCTTCCCTCTGTCTCCCTCCCTCTGTCTGTCTCCTTCCCTCTGTCTCCTTCCCTCTGTCTGTCTCCCTCCCTCTGTCTGTCTCCTTCCCTCTGTCTGTCTCCCTCCCTCTGTCTGTCTCCCTCCCTCTGTCTGTCTCCCTCCCTTTGTCTGTCTCCTTCCCTCTGTCTCCCTCCCTCTGTCTGTCTCCTTCCCTCTGTCTCCTTCCCTCTGTCTGTCTCCCTCCCTCTGTCTGTCTCCCTCCCTCTGTCTGTCTCCCTCCCTCCCTCTGTCTGTCTCCCTCCCTCCCTCTGTCTGTCTCCCTCCCTCTGTCTCCCTCTCTCTGTTTCCCTCCCTCTGTCTGTCTCCCTCCCTCTGTCTGTCTCCCTCCCTTTGTCTGTCTCCCTCCCTCTGTCTGTCTCCCTCTTGCTGTCTCCCTCCCTCTGTCTCCCTCCCTCTGTCTGTCTCCCTCCCTCTGTCTGTCTCCCTCTTGCTGTCTCAGTCTTTCTGTTTCTCTCTTACTTACACATAAGATGGTGCATGTGGATTTGGGAAGATACCCTCTTTATATTAATTCAGATACTAACACTGTCAGATACTGGTTTAAATTGCTTCAGGTTACCTTTTAATGCCTATCAAATGTTGCTTGATATGGATAATAATGGGAAGAAATGCTGGGTATCAAAGTTAAGAGAAATATGTGAGACAGGATTTGGTATTGTGTGGCTTCAACAGGGTGTTGGAGATGTTAAAGCTTTTTTGGATTTATTCAAGCAGAGATTAGCAGACTTCTTTATTCAAGAATGGTTTGGTGCAATCAGAGACAGAGACAGATATGAAAGTTATAGGTCTTTCAAAACTGTTTTCGAAAAAGAAACATACATTTATTGTATGGATGCTTACTGTTTTAGAGTTGCAGGGAGGCGGGGGCTCTCAGTTTCACGTTGTTCATGTAATCATTGAGTCTTGCTTCTGTGTTACTGTTGTGCAGAGATTCAATTCGCTCTGTACAGTCAGTGACAACTTTCGAGGCTTTGTGCCTGCATCCTTTTAGGAAGGAATGGTACCAGTTTGGCGTTTGGAGTTGTTTGTCAACATGGCACCCTAATGTGAGGAAATTTTTATCCGGGTGCCCATGGTTCTGTGTCAGCGCTAGCTATGAGAGTAGTAGAGCCCAGCTGGTCGCGTGCCGTGTGCTGAATTCTTCCAGCGTAAGGATTGTGTATCCGGTTGCCAGGTTCTGGCATCGGTGTGCCCCCACGGTGATAGTAGGTATATCAGCCTGACGTGTATCGTATAACATTTGTATTGTTCCAGCGTCAGGGTAATAGTTCTCGGTTGGCTGCGTTTCAGTGTACCGCATTCCTTAGCAACTGTCCTTCCATGATCCAACCTTTGAAGGACTGCAGTTAATTTCGCGTACAACACTGTTCTTTGTGTTACACAAAGCTGAGACCCCCACTGACTTGTCCTTGGCTAAAAGCTGAGATTCCCACAACATTCCAGGAAAATCTAGTCATTTTGTGAAATGCTCTGACAGACAAAACAGAAAAAAATCTGTTAGAAGTAGTTGGTATGAATTTCAGCCTCAGCCTCTACCCCATACACCCCACTGAAGTCTGTAGGAAAAGAAAGGACAAAGTGGGGAGCGGATCCTATCTTGGTTTGTCAGACACCACGCTCACACATGCCCCACGCCCTGCGTACTCAAATAGATGATTGAAATAGCACCTCCGCCTCCACCACCACCCCATGACCTCTTTGATTCCAGACACCAGTATTCCGTGCCTGTGGCAAGGGCGTGCTGCTCCAATGAGAAAAAGAAGAAGAAGAATGTTCAAGGGAAAGGCGGAACCAATTCGTTTCTTCAAAGCTATTTACGTCGTCCTCAAGGGAATAATCTGTTTGTAAATCCCAAGGAAACCTTGCCTGCACACCAGCAAGGCGAAAAGGCGAAGATGAGAGAGAAGCCAAAGTACACCTTCTATGTCTTTGAAGTTTAATGTCTACGTCTAGTCTGCAAAGCCGGAGGAAGGGGTTGGGAAGTGGGGGTGTGGGGGAAGGGCTGGGTGGGTGGGTGGTAGTACCGTGGACCCTTCCCTACCACAAGGAATGATGTTGACAAGTCTTAAAATCTACTTCTTCTTTTCCTTCTTCGTTCGTGGGCTGTTACTCCCACGTTCATTCGAATGTAGGCAGCCATACTCCGTTTTCTGGGGTGTGCATGCTGGGTATGTTCTTGTTTCCATAACCCACCGAACGCTGATGTGGATTACAGGATCTTTAACGTGCGTATATGATCTTCTGCTTGCTTATACACACGAAAGGGTTCAGGAACAAGCAGGTCTGCACATATGTTGACCTGGGAGATCGGAAAAATCTCCACCCTTTACCCACCGGGCGCCGTTACCGAAATTCAGTCGAACCCGGGACCGTCAAATTGAGAGTCCAACGCTTTAACCACTCGGCTGTTGCGCCCGTCAGTCTTAAAATACTCTTTGGTGTGTGCTGAACTCTTTTTTTACATGTTCCCAAGAAAAACATAGGGATGCACTACAGTTACAGTCCTTGGCACAAGGGTACCCTCTCGCGCCCTGGCTAACTCTCTCCATACGAACGGCGAAAGAGACGACGTTAACAGCGTTTCACCCCAATTACCATCATCAAAATATTGCAAGCGGAAGGCTCTTATACTGAAGACATGAATGTTGACAAAGAATACCACAATTCTGACGACGGAAGCTAAAGGTTGGGTCATTCAGACACCCACTGGACATCCGAGGGGTCTGTGTAGAGGAGAAAAGAGGACTGGCCGTACTGAGTGAGTTAAAGAAAGCTAAATTTCAAATCCTCAGATCCCATATTTGTTTAAAAGAAACCAGCACATATGCGTTTTCATTTCTAATATGCCTTTTCTATTGAAATAAAATGTCAGGACGAAATATCATCATTCATTCTCTCATAATTGAGGTTTGTAACAGCTTTCTACAAAATCTTCGACGATATAGTATCAATAAATAGTCCGGTTATATGTTATTATCTTATTACTTCTGTATCACTCTTTTCGACATTAATCTATACCGGAACCCTCACGGCTCTCTCAGAAATAATTGAATATTAAGTACGTTAGAGTAAAATGTTGACCTTCCAGAGAGTACACTGTTGGAGTTACTTCCCCTTCACCGAAAATGCAGTTTTGCCACGAGTCGCCTTTCTGTCGTAAATCGCTGGTTTATCTGGCTAACATTTACATGTGTCATGTTTCCATGCTTTGGAATACAATAAACACCGATGTGACGAATTTTCATTCAAAATATGTAATGCATGCGTGGAAATGAGCGACATTTGTCAGTAAAATAAAGTTTACCCGCCAAGCACTTATTAACAGAAATAAAACAAACTGGTTTCAAACGTATTTAGAGTGTTGTGTGGTGATTTCACAGTTATTTTTCACATGAAGCCTACACGACTTGGTGACTTAAAGGTAAAGAGTGTTGTGTGATGATTTCACAGTACAACGCCTTCCTGGCCTTAGAGTCTCTGATCAAGATGACCCCACTCCCTGCTTCCCCCCGTTATCCTGGGCCCTGGTCTGGTCACGGCGGACAAGTTCCTCTCGCCCTTCAGCCACTACAAGGCCATCGTGGGCAGGGTGGAGGACGTCCGACCCACCATCAAGTTCCAGACACAGAAGGTTCTGTGTCGACGTATGTGGGCCATGTCAACATGACGCCAGATGAGCTGTACCCTGACATCACGCTGGCCATCGACTTCCTGGCTCAGCAGCTGGAGAAGAACTGGCAGAACGTGCGTGCTCTCTTCATCAAGCTCACAGAGAATCTTCTAGACGGACTGACAGGGCCGTTTGTTCTGGAGGTTCATGAGATGTTGGGTGGAATTTGTTGACAGTCTGAATAAACAGCAGTATCATCATTAAAAAAACAACAACAAAAAACGATAACAAAAATCTAATTACAAAGGGCTGTAGCTCCGGTTAGAGAAGCTTCAAGATATAGGAAGCCGGAGACAACTGGAACCTTCAATTTCTCCGTATCGCATGGGGACGGGAGTGAAGTATATTGGAGTGAAGTGGAGTGGAGTGAAGTAGAGGGGAGTGAAGTGGAGTGAAGTGGGGGGGAGTGGAGGGGAGTGAAGTGGAGGGGAGTGAAGTGGAGGGGAGTGAAGTGGAGGGGAGTGAAGTGGAGGGGAGTGAAGTGGAGTGAAGTAGAGGGGAGTGAAGTGGAGTGGAGGGAAGTGGAGTGAAGTGGAGGGGAGTGAAGTGGAGGGGAGTGAAGTGGAGAGGAGTGAAGTGGAGGGGAGTGAAGTGGAGTGAAGTGGAGGGGAGTGAAGGGGAGTGGAGTGGAGTGGAGTGGAGGGGAGTGAAGTGGAGTGAAGTGAAGTGGAGGGGGAGTGAAGTGGAGTGAAGTTGAGGGGAGTGAAGTGGAGGGGAGTGGAGTGAAGTGGAGGGGAGTGAAGGGGAGTGGAGTGGAGTGGAGGGGAGTGAAGTGGAGTGAAGTGAAGTGGAGGGGGAGTGAAGTGGAGTGAAGTGAAGTGGAGGGGAGTGAAGTGGAGGGGAGTGGAGTGGAGGGGAGTGGGGGGGAGTGAAGTGGAGGGGAGTGAAGTGGAGTGAAGTGGAGGGGAGTGAAGTGGAGGGGAGTGAAGTGGAGGGGAGTGAAGTGGAGGGGAATGGAGGGGAGTGAAGTGGAGGGGAGTGAAGTGGAGGGGAGTGAAGTGGAGGGGAGTGAAGTAGAGGGGAATGGAGGGGAGTGAAGTGGAGGGGAGTGAAGTGGAGTGGAGTGGAGTGGAGGGGAGTGAAGTGGAAGAGAGTGAAGTGGAGGGGAGTGGAGGGGAGTGGAGGGGAGTGAAGTGGAGTGAAGTGGAGGGGAGTGAAGTGGAGTGAAGTGGAGGGGAGTGGAGTGGAGTGAAGTGGAGTGGAGTGAAGTAGAGGGGAGTGAAGTGGAGTGAAGTGGAGGGGAGTGGAGTGGAGGGGAGTGAAGTGGAGGGGAGTGAAGTTGAGTGGAGTGAAGTGGAGGGGAGTGAAGTAGAGGGGAGTGAAGTGGAGTGAAGTGGAGGGGAGGGGGAGTGAAGTGGAGGGGAGTGAAGTGGAGTGAAGTGGAGGGGAGTGGAGGGGAGTGAAGTGGAGTGAAGTGGAGGGGAGTGGAGGGGAGTGAAGTGGAGGGGAGTGAAGTGGAGTGAAGTGGAGTGAAGTAGAGTGGAGGGGAGTGAAGTGGAGTGAAGTAGAGTGGAGGGGAGTGAAGTGGAGTGAAGTGGAGGGGAGTGGAGTGGAGGGGAGTGAAGTGGAGGGGAGTGGAGTGGAGGGGAGTGAAGTGGAGGGGAGTGAAGTTGAGTGGAGTGAAGTAGAGGGGAGTGAAGTGGAGTGAAGTGGAGGGGAGGGGGAGTGAAGTGGAGGGGAGTGAAGTGGAGTGAAGTGGAGGGGAGTGGAGGGGAGTGGAGGGGAGTGAAGTGGAGTGAAGTGGAGGGGAGTGGAGGGAATGGAGGGGAGTGAAGTGGAGGGGAGTGAAGTGGAGTGAAGTGGAGTGAAGTAGAGTGGAGGGGAGTGGAGGGGAGTGAAGTGGAGTGAAGTGGAGGGGACTGAAGTGGAGGGGAGTGAAGTGGAGTGAAGTGGAGGGGACTGAAGTGGAGGGGAGTGAAGTAGAGGGCAGTGAAGTGGAGTCAAGTGGAGGAGAGTGAAGGGGAGTGGAGGGGAGTGAAGTGGAGTGAAGTGAAGTGGAGTGGAGTGGAGGGGAGTGAAGTGGAGGGGAGTGAAGTGGAGGGGAGTGGAGTGGAGGGGAGTGGGGGGAGTGAAGTGGAGGGAAGTGAAGTGGAGGGGAGTGAAGTGGAGTGAAGTGGAGGGGACTGGAGGGGAATGGAGGGGAGTGAAGTGGAGTGAAGTGGAGTGGAGTGGAGTGGAGGGGAGTGAAGTGGAGGGGAGTGGAAGGGAGTGAAGTGGAGGGGAGTGAAGTGGAGTGAAGTGGAGGGGAGTGGAGGGGAGTGAAGTGGAGGGGAGTGGTGGGGAGTGAAGTGGAAGGGAGTGAAGTGGAGGGGAGTGGAGGGGAGTGAAGTGGAGTGAAGTGGAGGGGAGTGAAGTGGAAGGGAGTGAAGTGGAGGGGAGTGGAGGGGAGTGAAGTGGAGAGAAGTGGAGGGGAGTGAAGTGGAGTGAAGTGGAGGGGAGTGAAGTGAAGGGGAGCGGAGGGGAGTGAAGTGGAGGGGAGTGAAGTGGAGGGGAGTGGAAGGGAGTGAAGTGGAGGGGAGTGGAGGGGAGTGAAGTGGAGGGGAGTGAAGTGGAGTGAAGTGGAGTGGAGTGAAGTGGAGTGAAGTGGAAGGGAGTGAAGTGGAGGGGAGTGAATTGGAGTGAAGTGAAGGGGAGTGGTTGAGGGGAGTGGATGGAAGTGAAGTGGAGGGGAGTGCAGGGGAGTGAAGTGGAGGGGAGTGAAGTGGAGTGAAGTGGAGGGGAGTGAAGTGGAGGGGAGTGATGTGGAGGGGAGTGGAGGGGAGTGAAGTGGAGGGGAGTGAAGTGGAGGGGAGTGAAGTGGAGGGGAGTGGAGGGGAGTGAAGTGGAGGGGAGTGGTGGGGAGTGAAGTGGAGGGGGTGGAGGGGAGTGGAGGGGAGTGAAGTGGAGGGGAGTGGAGGGGAGTGAAGTGGAGGGTAGTGAAGTGGAGGGGAGTGGAAGGGAGTGAAGTGGAGGGGAGTGAAGTGGAGTGAAGTGGAGGGGAGTGAAGTGGAGGGGAGTGAAGTGGAGGGGAGTGGAGGGGAGTGAAGTGGAGGGGAGTGAAGTGGAGGGGAGTGGAGGGGAGTGAAGTGGAAGGGAGTGAAGTGGAGGGGAGTGGAGTGGAGTGGAGAGGAGTGGAATGGAGGGGAGTGAAGTGGAGGGGAGTGAAGTGGAGGGGAGTTAAGTGGAGGGGGGTGAAGTAGAGTCAAGTGGAAGGGAGTGGTGGGGAGTGAAGTGGAGGGGAGTGAAGTGGAGTGAAGTGGAGGGGAGTGAAGTGGAGGGTAGTGAAGTGGAGGGGAGTGGAGGGGAGTGAAGTGGAGGGGAGTGACGTGGAGGGGAGTGGAAGGGAGTGAAGTGGAGGGGAGTGAAGTGGAGTGAAGTGGAGGGGAGTGAAGTGGAGGGGAGTGGTGGGGAGTGAAGTGGAGGGGGTGGAGGGGAGTGAAGTGGAGTGAAGTGGAGGGGAGTGGTGGGGAGTGAAGTGGAGGGGGTGGAGGGGAGTGAAGTGGAGGGGAGTGAAGTGGAAGGGAGTGAAGTGGAGGGGAGTGGAGGGGAGTGAAGTGGAAGGGAGTGAAGTGGAGTGGAGGGGAGTGAAGTGGAGGGGAGTGGAGTGGAGTGGAGTGGAGGGGAGTGAAGTGGAGTGAAGTGGAGTGGAGTGGAGTGGAGGGGAGTGAAGTGGAGGGGAGTGGAAGGGAGTGAAGTGGAGGGGAGTGAAGTGGAGTGAAGTGGAGGGGAGTGAAGTGGAGTGAAGTGGAGGGGAGTGGAGGGGAGTGAAGTGCAGGGGAGTGGTGGGGAGTGAAGTGGAGTGAAGTGGAGGGGAGTGAAGTGGAAGGGAGTGAAGTGGAGGGGAGTGGAGGGGAGTGGAGGGGAGTGAAGTGGAGTGAAGTGGAGGGGAGTGAAGTGGAGTGAAGTGGAGGGGAGTGAAGTGAAGGGGAGCGGAGGGGAGTGAAGTGGAGGGGAGTGAAGTGGAGTGAAGTGGAGGGGAGAGGAGTGGAGGGGAGTGAAGTGGAGGGGAGTGAAGTGGAGGGGAGTGGAAGGGAGTGAAGTGGATGGGAGTGGAGGGGAGTGAAGTGGAGGGGAGTGGAGGGGAGTGAAGTGGAGGGGAGTGAAGTGAAGGGGAGCGGAGGGGAGTGAAGTGGAGGGGAGTGAAGTGGAGTGAAGTGGAGGGGAGAGGAGTGGAGGGGAGTGAAGTGGAGGGGAGTGAAGTGGAGGGGAGTGGAAGGGAGTGAAGTGGAGGGGAGTGGAGGGGAGTGAAGTGGAGTGGAGTGAAGTGGAAGGGAGCGAAGTGGAGGGGAGTGAAGTGAAGGGGAGCGGAGGGGAGTGAAGTGGAGGGGAGTGAAGTGGAGTGAAGTGGAGGGGAGAGGAGTGGAGGGGAGTGAAGTGGAGGGGAGTGAAGTGGAGGGGAGTGGAAGGGAGTGAAGTGGATGGGAGTGGAGGGGAGTGAAGTGGAGGGGAGTGGAGGGGAGTGAAGTGGAGGGGAGTGAAGTGAAGGGGAGCGGAGGGGAGTGAAGTGGAGGGGAGTGAAGTGGAGTGAAGTGGAGGGGAGAGGAGTGGAGGGGAGTGAAGTGGAGGGGAGTGAAGTGGAGGGGAGTGGAAGGGAGTGAAGTGGAGGGGAGTGGAGGGGAGTGAAGTGGAGTGGAGTGAAGTGGAAGGGAGCGAAGTGGAGGGGAGTGAAGTGGAGGGGAGTGGAGGGGAGTGAAGTGGAGGGGGTGGAGGGGAGTGGAGGGGAGTGGAGTGGAGGGGAGTGGAGGGGAGTGAAGTGGAGGGTAGTGAAGTGGAGGGGAGTGGAAGGGAGTGAAGTGGAGGGGAGTGAAGTGGAGTGAAGTGGAGGGGAGTGGTGGGGAGTGAAGTGGAGGGGAGTGAAGTGGAGGGTATATATATATATATCCAGCTAGTATGCCGACTTCAAGACCTGAAAGAAACAAAAGAATGGGAGAAAAACCCCGAAAACCTCAACCATCTATTCAACACAGTCATTTCACCCACTCTAGGAAGACATTGTCGGGAATGGCCAGAGGGCAAAACTGATGCGGAAGTGAAGCTGCTTATAGAAGAAAACAGTAAAGAAGAGGACATCATCATATACACAGATGGCTCAGTCACCAAAGACCAGTCTGGCTGGGGATTCACTGCGAAACAAAATGGAAAAACAATTTGGGAAGAGAATGCTGCCTACAAAGTCACAACCTCCAGCCTAACGATGGAAGTTGAAGCCGTGACACATGCCCTCCAGTGGCTATCGTCCTTCCATACGCCCGGAAACCAACATGCCATGATTCTAACCGACTCAATGAACCTCATACAGAAAATTGAAAACGGAATGGGAAGCCCAGAGTGGCATAACGCAATGCGCAACTTTCAGATTAAAAAACTCACATGGTCATACTGCCCGGGACATGCAGGTGTTAAGGGAAATGAGCGAGCTGACAGACTTGCTGGTAACGCAACACCAACGAGCAGCCTACATCTAGGAAAATCGGAAATCCTCAGAAAAGTCAAAGAATACCAAAAAGAACAGGTACAAGGCCATCACACCATTGATCGCCTCAAAGAAATAAAAGCGGAGGGGAGTGGAGGGGAGTGAAGTGGAGGGGAGTGAAGTGGAGGGGAGTGGAAGGGAGTGAAGTGGAGGGGAGTGAAGTGGAGGGGAGTGGAGTGGAGTGGAGGGGAGTGGAGGGGGTGAAGTGGAGGGGGGTGAAGTGCAGGGGGGTGAAGTGGAGTCAAGTGGAGGGGAGTGGTGGGGAGTGAAGTGGAGGGGAGTGAAGTGGAGGGTAGTGAAGTGGAGGGGAGTGGAGGGGAGTGAAGTGGAGGGGAGTGAAGTGGAGGGGAGTGGAAGGGAGTGAAGTGGAGGGGAGTGAAGTGAAGTGGAGGGGAGTGAAGTGGAGGGGAGTGGTGGGGAGTGAAGTGGAGGGGAGTGGAGGGGAGTGAAGTGGAGGGGAGTGAAGTGGTGGGGAGTGGAGGGGAAGGGAGTGGAGGGGAGTGAAGTGGAGGGGAGTGGAGGGGAGTGAAGTGGAGGGGAGTGGAGGGGAGGGAAGTGGGGGGAGTGAAGTGGAGGGGAGTGAAGTGGAGGGGAGTGGAGGGGAGGGAAGTGGGGGGAGTGAAGTGGAGGGGAGTGGAGGGGAGGGAAGTGGAGGGGAGTGAAGTGGAGTGAAGTGGAGGGGAGTGAAGGGAGTGAAGTGGAGGGGGGTGGAGGGGAGTGAAGTGGAGGGGAGTGGAGTGGAGTGAAGTGGAGGGGAGTGGAGGGGAGTGAAGTGGAGGGGAGTGGAGTGGAGTGAAGTGGAAGGGAGGGGGTGGAGGAGAGTGGAATGGAGGAGAGGGAAAGGGTTGTGGGTGACTGCTCACTGGTTTGTCTGGGTCACGGGCACCATCATTCTGTCGTGTCAGTCAGCCAGGTTCCTGAAATACGGCTTTCGCTTCTGTTTGTCAGGTATCACGGTCTCGAGAAAACTAGAGGTTCATTCGTCTTGGTGCTCTCCTTCAGAAAACACAGCTGATTTGTGGCGCGCTTCTCTGCTTTTGTTGTCCCTTAGTGGTTCGTATGTGTGCCAGTCTGACCAGCCATTCGTGTCATGTAGGCAAAGGTTGGGTGAGCAACGTGCAAGGGGCTGGATATATGCACAGCAGCGCCACATCTATTTCTTTGTTCTCCTGGTTCAGAAGGAAAAATAACAAGAACATAATCAAGACAGACATTTTTTAACCCACTTATGTGGTAAACACTGAGTATCTATCCTGGTGATGGTCACATAAAATATTATAGATATTGTCACTGAGGAAATATCGTTTGGATCAACTCACGTATTCAAGACATGTAAATAAGTGATAACGAATTCCATGAATGATTGCTACCCTCGGTGCCACGAACAAAGATCCGGACACACAAGTAAGAAATAAAAATGAGGGATGTTTATTACATCTCTATTACGTGACAGGCTTTTTCCCAAACACTTTAGATTATGTAAATAAAAAGTACAAAACACGGAATACTTTATTATCTCAACAAAAAAATTCATATGTGGTGTAAAACAGAAAAAAACAACAGGGGAAAAATCACTGTCTTTCAACATGCATATACATAAGCTATATAAATATGTATGTATTTAGATGTCAACCTTGGGCAAACCATCCATACAATCAATAATCACAGAAACCCTTTTTCGTTTCGTTTATTCGTTTAAAGTTTGTTCATCTGAGATGACGATATTAAACTGAACAGAAAACCTTAAAATGTACCTTAGATTAAATCATACATGCACTATCACAGCCATACACATACAATAATAATCACAGTTAGAGGACAGGCATAATAGTATGCTAAAAGTTGACATCGACATATAACAACAGTGTGCAATTCACACCACTTTGAGTTGAGATGTCATATTCCACGCACATACACTCTTGCATTCATTTTCAGTAATATGTCTGATTATCAATTACTGTTATTTAATAGGTGAATTGACGTTGGAATAAAGCTGCATTTGGTTCTGTTTCTTTTAAATTTTTGGAAAACAGAAACGTTTGCCTGAAGGTATAGAGTTGATAATAAATTGCCAGCGCATGGCTGTTGTCACTTGAAATGCATGTGGCTTTCTGTCGTACTCTGACATTGTACAATTCACACAAACTATCCTGTCTAACACCCACAGCCTTACTGCACACATTTACAATCTTGTTCAGCATATTCTTATTCTTCACAGTGAGACCCCATACAAGAAAAAGTTAAAACAGATTCGATAAAGCAGCTATAAAATTCCTCAAGTTCTTTTGAGTTAACTCTGATGTTTCTGAGTTTCTGCAGACGATAGATGCGAAACTGGCAATTTTGTGAATAAAATTTGTATCAGGAGTAAAATTCAGCTTATGATCAAGAATAGTTCCTAGGTATTTGTATTCATGCATTCTTTCCCTCTTCCAGTGTGCAAGACATGATGGAGACTCTTCAGTGGTCTCCCCTCAAAGAGCGAAGGAGAAAGGCAAGACTGGTTAACTTTTATAAGTTCCATAGCGGCAGTCTTATCATCAACACATGCCACAAGCCCTCTCAAAATCCTTCAGCATCCACGGGGACCCGAGGATCGCATCCAGCAGCGTACCACCTCTCCAACTGCAGGACTCTGTACACACAAAAATCTTTCTTTCCCCGGACCATAACAAACTGGAACAGCCTTCCTGCTGAGATTGCCCTCAGCCCAACCCTGGAAGGCTTCAAATCCCGAATCTGATCACCTCCCCTCCCACCCCCATACCTTCCCCCCTCCCCATCCCCTGGCCCAGCAACCTCTACCTCAGGAAACCACAAAAACACGCAAACTCCCCTTATAGTCTACAGAATCTTCACAATGATGAAGGCAGTAGTCAAGGGAAAGAAGAAGAACCTTTATATCATTAATAAACAGGTAAGGGATTGGGGAGGCCCTTTTCTGAAATCAGTTATCATTTCTTTTGTTTTCTGGACATTAAGATCGAAGTGGTTTTCTTTACACCAGGAGGAAACTTTCTGAACTTGCTCAAAATAATCAGCATCAGAATCTGACAGATTTCCTGGGGCTGAGTCATCAGAATACTTGATTATAGGAGTGGTGTCTAAGCCAGTGCAGACATTTGTATATAGTGTGAAAAGAACAGGTGACAGGACTGTACCTTGAGGAGCATCAGTGGAAGTTGTTTTCACAGCAGACAGCTTGTCCAAAACGGACCGACTGAGTTCTCTGATCAAGAAAACTGCTTACCCATAAAATGAGGTTTGTACTGATATTAAATGAAAGAAGCTTACGTACCATGAGATGTGACTGAATGGTGTTAAATGCCGATGAAAAGTCAATACATAAAATACGAACAAACGAACTTGGTTTCTCCATGTGAGTGTATGCATGGTGTAAGAGTGTAAATGTGGCATAAGCAGTACTCCGGTTGTATCTATATGCGAACTGGTATTGATCATGCTAGGGTGTTGTGTATGCTAGAATGTTTTTCAGGATGATGCGTTCTAAACATTTCATGGCAACTGGGGTAAGGGCTTTGGGGCAGTAGTCATTTAAAGAAACTGGGTTTACGTTCTGTGGCATTGTACTGATCACTGAATGTTTCCACAAAACAGGTACACGACAACCCTTCAGAGACTATTTGAACAGGCTACTGAACACACCACACACCTGTGAGGAACATGTCTTCAGGAGCCGTCCACTGATCTCATCAGGCCCAACAGCCTTTTTTAAAGGCAACTTGCGAAAAGCAAGAGTCAATGAATAAAACACTTTCACCATTTGAAACATTTTCTTTATGAGAGGCAGTTATTTTTTCCCCAATTCATTGTTAAGATCGCTTCTTTCAAAGCGACGGTAGAAGTCGTTCAGTTTTTCTGAGATATCTTTCTGTTGCTCTAATGACATACATGGTGCAGAGAAACATTTAAATTTATTCTATTTTATTTTCTTCTTTTTTGTACAATTAGCAAACCCCCTTCCCGGTCGTTGGTCTGCTTTTTAAGAATAAATGTTTAAATTCTGTATTCACTAGTTACAGTGGCCCACATCTATATACAAATCGCGGTCTATGTGCACGGATAGATTATCACTATGTTGATTTTGACACTGGCGCGCTTCGTCTTGGAAGCAAAATTGTTAATGATGCTGACAATTCCCAAGGTAACACCGTTCTGTCCACGTTCACGAAGGTCGGTCAAATGGTATTAAAGGTAGTAGTAAACATACACAGGTTTCTCAGTAACTTCAAACCTCACCAGTGAAACCTTTTCTTGAAGACTTGACTCCCTCTCCGAGCTCATGAATCTGAACCCTTCGTAGACATCAGGAACAGGGAACCTTCTTAGAAATTATGAACTTGAAACCTTAGACCTTATGAACCCAAATCCTTCGACCTTATGAACCTGAAACCTTCTGAGAGCTTATGAACTTGAAACTTTCTTAGACCTTATGAACCTAAAACCTTCTCCGACTTATGAACTTGAAACCTCCAACTACTTGAAACCTCCAACTTCAAACCGTCTGCGATGATACAAACTGTAAACAAGATAAAGGACAAAACGGCCAGTCCTTTCCAACAAGCAGCACCTGGTGAGAAATCGTCGCAGTGCACCTACTCACCACTCACCAACCTCTTCTGAATTCATGAAGTCTCGAACTTTGTCGACCTTTTTTTTTCACACGCTTCCCGAATTTATATTTTGTTTTTGATTACACGGACAACAATAAATGAAATGAGAAAAAGGAAAAAAAAACCCTTATTAAAACACAAAAACAACAACAGCAACCGCAAAAAATAAACCCAACAACAACAAACCCCCATAAAAACAGAATGCACAATTATGCCGAAAAAATAAGGATCAAAACTGGATGGGAATTACTTTTGTAAGCTGACCAAGAATGGACATCTACGTTCTCAAATTACTATTTTGTTCATCGATGAATGCTTTGTAGAAACTCCACTTGTACTGAAATTCTATATACTGCATATTTATCCTAGCTATAACCTCATCTGTTAAATATATATATTTTTTTTAGACATTGTCTAAAAACACAAACTCTGGAGTGACATTTTGCATTTTACAATTATGAAGGAAAATTTGCCGCAAAGTATGATAAAGTCTTGTATGTCATCAGTCTCACATTCCTTGTCGTCACCAAACATCACTAATTCTTTTGTAATTCTAAAGTTAACTACATTGTCACAATTATTTAGAAGACCTTGTAGTTCCTTCCAGAAATATAGAACCACGTTGCAAGACCAGAAAAGATGTTGAATCGTTTCTTTGATAGTTTTGCAGAATGTGCATTTGTCATTGTTAGTTATATGCATCTTCTGCAGCGTGATGTTTTGTGCAATAATTCTATAAACAAGTTTAACTTGAAACCACCTAAGTTTGATTTCCCTTATTTTCTGTATTTCATATAAAGTAGAGTTCCAGTTAATCTGATTTAACATTTCTCTATTCCATTTATCACAGCAGTTTGGTTGGTGTTTATCTGTTATTAAAGTGTTGTAGAATACACATGTTCCTCTTTTGGTATCCTGGATGATATTAATTGATCTTGGCATATTTCGTATTTTACTTCCATGTAAACGAAAGCCTGCTTTTAGACAGTACCCTTTTATTGAATGCACGCAACCCGAGAACTCTATGAAGTGTGTCTGAATTTCATATTCAGATCTAAATTGTTGATATGTCATCAGTTTATCATCTGGACGCACTAAGTCTGCCACACGACACACATCCTTTTCCATCCACTTTTTGAATATTATTGTCTTCTTATCAATTTAAAATTTATCGTTATAGAAAATGTTTTCAGCCATTACATCAGCAGACTCTTTTAAGCTGACTTTGCTACCATATTCTTTATATGCCTCGAATGTATATTTCCAGAAATTATTTAATCTAAGTTTGTTAATTGGAAGGCTTGAACCATATTTGTCTAAATCTTTAGTAATTGGACATACTTCGTTTATTATAGATGTCCATTTGTGTCCTCCCACCAACAATTTTCTTATCCATGAAATTTTCAATGACCGAACAAAATGTCTGATAGAAGGGACTCCTAAGCCTCCATTTCTTAAATGTTTAATTACCGTCTTTCTTGCAATCATATCCTGCTTATTACACCATACGAAGTTAAAACATTGTTTCTGCAGGTTATCTATGAAATCATTCGGATGGTTTGGTAACAGAATCCAGAGATGAATAAGTTTTGATAGGATTAAAGATTTTAGAACCGCCACTCTGCCAACAGGGGTAATGTTTCACTTGATCCAAACTTTAAAAAGAGCTCCCACTTCAGATAACTTTTTCAGCGTAATTCAGTTCAACACATCTGGTGGGATCCGTTGCAAACCATATTCCTAAAATCTTATATTGCTTAGGGTTCCAATCAAATTTTAAGTGGGGCATATATTTGGTATTTGAGAACATATTATCTCCAAGCCATATTATTTTTGTTTTTTCAATATTAAAAAATAACCCAGAAACTGAGCCAAACAGATCTAATGTTTTCATTGTTTGTTCAAAAGACCTTGTATCACCTTCATTTGTCAGTTGTGCATCATCTGAAAATTGACTTATCTTGTGTTCTACGTTGTTTATATTTATTCCTTTGATGTGTTTGTTCTCTCTAGTCATTATCACTAGAATTTCAACTGAAAGTATGAATAGATATGGGGACACTGGATCTCCCTGCCTACAACCCCTAAATATATTGAACCAATCTGAGCACTGACCGTTTACTATAATGCTTGGTTTTATTCCCTTGTGAAAGGTCTTATTCCACGTGTAAATATCTTTGCCAAATCCGAATGATTCTAAGACTTTGTGCATTAATTTCCAATCTAGTGTGTCAAATGCTTTTTCGAAATCTAAGGAGATCATCATTCCAGGCAAATGCTTTACTTTTAGGTAGGCTATAATGTCAAAAGTAAGCCTGATGTTATCATCAGTATATCTGTTTGCCATGAAACCCGCTTGATCGTCATTTATTAACTTGGGAAGTACTGTTTGATATACATGAAGAACCTATTTTGTAAATTATATTTAGTAAGGATATAGGACGCCACTTAAAAAAAAAATTCTTGGTTTATCGTCTTTTGGGATGCAAATTATCATACCTTCTTTCTGGGTGCTTGTCAGTTCTCCCTCTCTAAATGATTTGTTTAAAGCTCTCACTACAAAAGGGCCTATCTGTTTCCAAAAGAATTTGAAAAATGCTGGTGTAAAACCGTCAGTACCTGGGCGTTTTCCGTTCGTCATATTTTTAAGGGCAATCCCAGCCTCCTCGAGAGTAATTTCGCCTTCAGTTGACTTTTGTTCATCTTTGGTTAACATTGGCATGTCTGTCACTAACTCTTTTATTTCACAGTCTAACAAATTTCTTTCCTGATACAAATTTTCGTAAAACATTTTCACTTCATTATATCATTTGTTTCCCTTAATGATTCTCCATTAGTTGTGGTTAGATGAGAAGTGTGTTTATTTATATAGTGTCTCTTTTCATTTCAAAAATACTTTGATATCTTTTCTCCCTCCGCCACCCATCTAGCCCTTGATCTCAATAAAGACCCTCCATTTCCTTTTCCCGTAAAGTTGCCAACTCTTCACCTAACCTTTTCAGCTTTTGAATGTCACGTTCTGTTTTCGTTCCTAGTCTATCAATTTGGTTTATTTCATGTTCTATCCTTCTTTCATTTTCTTCTTTCTTTTTTCTTTTTCAGAGTTGCGTAGTGGATTGTTTTAGATGTTATTCTCATAAGTACGAAGTCTAAAAACACATGCTCGGGGACGGTCAGTTCTATTTGAGATGTAATAGTCTTTAGTTCTGTTCTGTCGTACCATGCAGCTGCATATTCTTCAACAACATCATCAATAAGTACGTTGATCTCATTAACATACTGCTTATCCCTGAGATAAAGGACAAAACGGCCAGTCCTTTCCAACAAGCAGCACCTGGTGAGAAATCGTCGCAGTGCACCTACTCACCACTCACCAACCTCTTCTGAATTCATGAAGTCTCGAACTTTGTCAGTCTTAGTAAGTGATTCTTACGTATTGTATGTTGTTGGTAATGCTTTTCTGAGTGTTTACAAGTTTCAGTCTCAGGCACTTTGTTTTCTTTTTAAAATCTTTTAAAAAAATATAGTTTCTTTTATCAACAAACATGTTAACAAGAGGTGAAAAAGTTTACTGACGATTTTCCACTTATGATATCTAAATCTAAACGTATCTCATTAAAATGACATAATTTATAGCTGTTCTTCTCTATTCACCATCTCCTCTTATTGGTGTCCACCCTGTTGTCCCCTGACCACGTTCCCTGCTCATCACACACCTCTCTTCACAGGGCGCACAGACAGGGGGAGGGTGGGTGTGAGGGGAAATGACTGAGAGGCTGACAGAGCAGAAGCAGAGGGTCTAAAGGTTAATCAGTGGCTACGCTGAATTAATTTCCATTGGATGCTACCGGGTTTCCATTTCGGGATTTTCCATCCTGGTGCAAGCGAATTGCGGTTAATGAACTGATGTCTGTCTGTCCGCCTGTACCTGTCTCTTCTTCTCTTTCCTAATCTATCTATGTCGCTGTTTACCTATCTGTTTATCTTTATCTCTCTATCTTCTATGTCGCTGTTTACCTATCTGTTTATCTTTATTTCTCTATCTTCTATGTCGCTGTTTACCTTTATTTCTCTATCTTCCATCTCCCCTTCCCCACCTCTACCTCTTTCACCCTGTTTCTCCCCCTAGCTTTACCATTCCCTACCTCTCCGTTTCACCCTGTCTCTCCACTTTCCCGTCTCTGTCTCTCTCTGTCTGTCTCTCTCTCATCCTCCCTGTATTTAGAATCATGGCAAAACCCCACCTCTCTCTCTCTTCCTCTCTGTTTCTGCACGCACGTAAAAAAGGAAAAGGCTAATGTGTTCATAGTTCAGAAGCTCTCGTGCTGACATAATTAACACTGAGGTTCAGAGGAGAAAGATTTCTTGTGCTGCACACGTACACTGGCGGGTCGTACAAAAGCTACTAAAATATTACTGATAACCTGCAGGAAAATAGTCATGGAGTGTATTAACAGAAAGTGTAACACACACACACACACACACACACACACACACACACACACACACACACACACACACACACACACACACACACACACACGCACACACACACATATATATATATATATATATATATATATATATGTGTGTGTGTGTGTGTGTGTGTGTGTGTGTGTGTGAATGGTATTCATTTCATTTGAATGACCCTCTGTTACTTCCTCTATGGTTGGTTTTAGTTGTTTTTAAATCAGAAAAGAGTGTTCAGCAAGACATAATTTGAGTTAATATGGGATAGACAGTATGGTGTAGATGAGTGATGTATGAAACAAAACGTGATGTTTCTGACACAGCAGTCCATGTAGACCAGACAACCAGACAGCCAGACTGACACAACAGTTTGCAGAACAGCGACAGATGATGCCAGGCAATTTACTGTTTACTGTTAAAACTGTTTTCTATGGAAGCGATAGAAACACTTCATGTCTTGCTGTTAAAACAGTTTCCTATGGAACAAATACAGACACTTCATGTCTCGCTGTTAAAACAGTTTCCTATGGAACAAATACAGTTCATGGACATGATTCGCCTGCAACCCTATCTTCCCCCATTCCTGACCACATTACACATGATAAAACGACGACGATGGAGACAATAAGACAATGACAACGGCAATGAGGAAAGGACGAAAGTACAAGATAAAACAACAAAATCGCGTGTCAACAATAAAAATGAGAGAGAGAGAGAGAGAGAGAGAGAGAGAGAGAGTATAAAAAGTCATTCAGTTATCCACTTAGCTGCCAGTGAATCAACGTTGTCGAATCAGCAAACAGCACTGAGGTAGACAGAGCCAGGCACGACAGCGACTTGCCAGAGTTGGCAGTCAGCCTGGCTGTTTCTTGAGCCTGACGTTTGTCGTCACCCCCCCCCCCCCCCACCCCCAGTGCCCCACACGTCCACTGTCCATGTCAGTGTGCAACCGTCACTCAGCACTTTGTTGGTGACAGCGATGACCGACACACACACACACACACACACACACACAGGGAGAGAGAGGGAGAGACTGAACCCCAAACATTCCACCAGACAGGCCATGCACTGACTGTACGAAAGATGGATACAACTGTATCTTACATCAGTCAAGAGACGCCATGCTTACCGCTGGCATCTCTGCCAGATTCTCTGTGTGTTGCTCCACACTGTGTATACAAAGAAAAATGAATCGCTCATCAAAATTGTTGTAGATGATGGAATCCTGAATAAACCATGCGCATCCTCTCTCCCTCCCTCCCTCTCTCACTTCCGCTTTCTCTTCCTTACCCTCTCTCTCTCTCACTCTCTCTCTATCTCCCTCCCCCTCCCGCTTTCTCTTCCTTACCCCATCTCTCTCTCACTCTCTCTCTATCTCCCTCCCCCCTCCCTCCCTCTCTCACTTCCACTTTCTCTTCCTTACCCCCCTCTCTCTCACTCTCTCTCTATCTCCCTCCCTCCCTCACCCGTCTCTCAGTTCCTGTTTCTCTTCCTCACCCTCTCCAATCACGTTGTCAATAAACGTCAGATCGCGTTCTCAAATCTTTTTGAGTTCCCTTTCCCCACACATCATGTAGGAAATATCACTCTCTATCCACTAACTGTATCACCTCCATTTGTCTGTGCGTCTGTCTTTTACTAGTTTTAGTGTTTTTTCCTTCTTCTTGTCAATGCTGTATTGTCTGTTTACTACAAAGTGATATACAGTATTCTCTCTGTCTCTCTAGGTGTCTGTTTTTGTGGGAATTGGGTGGAGGGGTGGTTGTGGTTGAGAAGGTTAAGTAAGTAAGCGCGCTTCCTCAGTGTCTTATGTAATGACGCCTTAAAACTGCCATCGTATTCCTGGGTCCAAAACGTCTCCACCGTGACCAAGAACTCTGGTTGCACCAGATCTGTTCAAATGGACCCAGCAGAGATTTATGGGTTTTTTTGCTGCCCCATCATCTACACCGTTTCAGTGGCATTATGCCCACGCCGATCATTCCGAGTCCCCCACACACGGCCACATCCTGGTTCGTCTGTCACAGTCCAAGCGTCGGCAGTCCGTAGGGAACCATCGATATTAGGTCGCCAGGAAGCCACGGCAGAGATTATCTGGGCATAACGATGACAGTTGAAATTTTGTCAGGATAGTTCTCACAAGTGTGTAGGCTAATAACATGCTCATCAGTCACACATACACACAGGGATAACATACACAAGCGATATGCAGACACACGCACCAAAACTGTCACAGCATTTTGTTCGTTTTTGATTACTCTTTCGCATGTTCTTTGTTTTTGTTTTTTTTCGAACGCTCATTAGGATGTTTTAGATTCTCAGTAATACGTGTATGTTCACACACACACACACACACACACACACACACACACACACACACACACACACACACACACATACACACACACTCTCTCTCTCTCTGATACCATGTAATTTTTTGTCTCTCAATACATATATACTGGGGGCAACCAGCCTGGAGAAGCTGTACTCCAGCGAAGTTTAGCAAAACAGTTTTAACGACATGAACAGACTGTGCTGACTTCAGTGAATTATACAAGAGGGAAACCCAGGACCCCAAACACACACACACACACACACACACACACACACACACACACACACACACACACACACACACACACACACACACACACACACACTGGTCAGTGATGAACACCCAACCATTCGTCACCTGAAACTCTGTGGGTCCATTTCAAGAACGAACGCCACCCAGAACAGCTTTAGATTCTCGTCCAAGAAAAACAGACTGTTTCGACGAGAACGACGAGGAAATCCAAGAACTTCTGCCTGAGAAAAGGTCAGCTCACCAGGCCCACCTTGCGCTCCCAGAAGGAAGCTGCCTTCCGCCTCACACGTAGAAAGCTTCAAGGCAAGCCCCGGACAAAACAAGCGGTGGGCAGACCTTGTACAGAGAACCCAGATGTACGCTGACACAGGAAACTACGGCCTGCTGTATCAGACCCTGAGAACAGTGTACGGACCCAACTACCAAACGCCGAGTCCCTTCCAGCTGGAAAGAACATGCTGACCAAACAAGGACTCCATCTTAGACCACTGTCCGGAACATTTCCAAAGCCACTTCACTGCCAGTCGCGTTGTCAGTGATGCAGCGATCGACCTCATCCCAGGCTCTGAAATACGAACTCGATGAGCCCCCCAACACAATCATACACCGCAATTGGTCAGCACAGAAGGATGGCCTCGATGGTTGTTATTTTGGCTTTCCTGGGATCCCCAACATTATTGACGTTGTAACTCTAATGGATCCACAATGGAGGCAGCTTGGTGGAATTTCTCCAGGAGACGGATGTAACTGCGGTAGGTGACCCATGACTCAGTGACGTAGAGGAGGGTGGTGAACACCACGGCTCTGTACATGCTATCGTTGTCTCTGTTTTGAGGTGGTTGTTGTTCCACACCCTCTTGTAGAGCCTTCCAAAGGCACTGTTGGCCATGGCCAGTCTGTTGTCCACTTCCTTCTCAATTCTGGCATCAGCGGAGATGATGCTTTTGGGATAGTACAACTACTGGATCAGGTTCAGCTGTGTCTGCTTTATGGAGATGCCTGGTGCGTTCTGCTCCTGTGGAGGGGGTGGGGGACAGCTGTATGTTGGCTGGCGAATGACAATTAAATTTTCTTGTCTGATTTCAAGACCAAAGAGGTCAGCAGTTTCTGCAAAGCAAGAGAGCAAGAAGTGAAAAGCCGCCAGGTCCTTTCAGTGTGTGCTTGTCCAGAACAGCATCGTCTGCAAATACGAGTTCTCGAACCACTCTTGGTGCGATGCGAGCTTACAGTCCCCGTGTTATGTCTGTGTCCCTGTGTTATGTCTGTACCCACGTGTTATGTCTGTGTCCCTGTGTTATGTCTGTACCCACGTGTTATGTCTGTGTACCTGTGTTATGTCTGTATACCTGTCTTATGTCTGTAAGCCATGTGTTATGTCGGTGTACCTGTCTCATGTCTGTAACCCTATGTTATGTCTGTATACTTGTGTTATGTCTGTACTCCTGTCTTATGCCTGTTACAATGTGTTATGTATGTGTCCCTGTCTTATGTCTGTAACCATGTGCTATGTCTCTGTCCCGGCGTTATATCTGTGTACATGTGGTATGTCTGTGTTGTCCCTGTGTTATGTCTGTGTCCATTTTGTTATGTTATGTTTGTGTCCCTTTTATATATTTCTGTACCCTTTGCTGTGTGTGTGTGTGTGTGTGTGTGTGTGTGTGTGTGTGTGTGTGTGTGTGTGTGTGTGTGTGTGTGTAGTCAGGTCAGAGGTTCTTCCCGGCTACTGGTAACCATGTAACACAGTATCACCGGCCGCATCGGGGAGAAAACCCAACATCCGATCTGGAGAGGGATAGTATCTGCCAGATTTGGCACATTATTAAAGATGGCTTTAAAGGGAGGTGGTTGCTGGCCCCCTGTATATAACGTGTGGGGCACATGGGCCACCGGTGTGTGGATACACCTTGGCACCCACGAACAGCCACGTATGGGTCAGATACGAAGAGGTCATCCCAACGACGGAGCAGGCGGAAGAGGAGACATCTCCCAACGGCTGCAATGGCGGATGAGGATGCCCAATCAACGGGTAGGGAGGCTTGCGAGAACGCCGCAAAAACTGTCGTGGACCCACATTTAGGGCGCCTGGATTCGGCGGACAGCGCGAAGAAACCATCATCAGGCGGCCCAGGGCATGGGTCGTTCTCTAGTGGACCGAAACAGCAGTGGAGTTCGGCAGCCCCCTGGTTGTCTGAGCATCCCTCTTTAGGATCGCTGTGTTTACCTCCATGGAGGGAGGAGCGAGAAAATGTGCCTCAAACACTGCCTGCTTCACTTCTTTCTGGCCAGCTTACCACGGCTGGTGGGGATCCATCATAGCGGATGACAAACAAAACAGAAGAAAGTGATCGTGCTCCACCCTGGCACATGGAACGTGAGAACTCTGCTGGATAACATCAAGGCAGACAGACCAGAGAGAAGAACTGGACTGGTTGTCAAAGAGCTAGCTCGCTACGACGTGGGCATGGCAGCTCTCAGCGAAACGCGCCAAGCAGACAAGGGCCAGCTTACAGAACGTGTGACAAAGGTGTGTCAGTGCGGGGGGGAGAGAGGACAGAGGTGTGTCAATGCATGGAAAGAGAGGACAGAGGTGTGGCAGTGCATGGAAAGAGAGGACAGAGGTGTGTCAGTGCATGGAAAGAGAGGACAGAGGTGTGGCAGTGCAGGGAGAGAGAGGGGGGAGGTGTGTCAGTGCGGGGAGAGAGAGGACATAGGTGTGGCAGTGCAGGGAAAGAGAGGACAGAGGTGTGGCAGTGCGGGGAGAGAGAGAAGACAGAGGTGTGTCAGTGCAGGGAAAGAGAGGACATAGGTGTGTCAGTGCGGGGAGAGAGAGGGGGAGGTGTGTCAGTGCAGGGAAAGAGAGGACAGAGGTGTGTCAGTGCGGGGAGAGAGAGAGGACAGAGGTGTGTCAGTGCGGGGAGAGAGAGGACAGAGGTGTGTCAGTGCGGGGAGAGAGAGAGGACAGAGGTGTTGCAGTGCGGGGAGAGAGAGGACAGAGGTGTGGCAGTGCGGGGAGAGAGAGAGGACAGAGGTGTGGCAGTGCGGGGAGAGAGAGAGGACAGAGGTGTGGCAGTGCGGGGAGAGAGAGGGGAGAGGTGTTGCAGTGCGGGGAGAGAGAGAGGACAGAGGTGTGGCAGTGCGGGGAGAGAGAGAGGACAGAGGTGTGGCAGTGCGGGGAGAGAGAGGGGGGAGGTGTGGCAGTGCGTGGAGAGAGAGAGGACAGAGGTGTTGCAGTGCGGGGAGAGAGAGAGGACAGAGGTGTTGCAGTGCGTGGAGAGAGAGAGGACAGAGGTGTTGCAGTGCGGAGAGAGAGAGAGGGCAGAGGTGTTGCAGTGCGGGGAGAGAGAGGACAGAGGTGTTGCAGTGCGGAGAGAGAGAGAGGGCAGAGGTGTTGCAGTGCGGGGAGAGAGAGAGGGCAGAGGTGTTGCAGTGCGGGGAGAGAGAGGACAGAGGTGTGGCAATGCGGGGAGAGAGAGGGGGGAGGTGAGGCAGTGCGGGGAAAGAGAGGGGGGAGGTATGGCAATGCGGGAAGAGAGAGGGGGAAGGTGTGGCAGTGCCGGGAGAGAGAGAGGACAGAGGTGTTGCAGTGCGGGGAGAGAGAGGACAGAGGTGTTGCAGTGCGGGGAGAGAGAGAGGACAGAGGTGTTGCAGTGCGGGGAGAGAGAAGACAGAGGTGTTGCAGTGCGGGGAGAGAGAGGGGGGAGGTGTGGCAATGCGGGGAGAGAGAGGGGGGAGGTGTGGCAGTGCGTGGAGAGAGAGAGGACAGAGGTGTTGCAGTGCGGGGAGAGAGAGGACAGAGGTGTTGCAGTGCGGGGAGAGAGAGGACAGAGGTGTTGCAGTGCGGGGAGAGAGAGGGGGGAGGTGTTGCAGTGCGGGGAGAGAGAGGACAGAGGTGTTGCAGTGCGGGGAGAGAGAGGACAGAGGTGTTGCAGTGCGGGGAGAGAGAGGACAGAGGTGTTGCAGTGCGGGGAGAGAGAGGGGGGAGGTGTTGCAGTGCGGGGACAGAGAGGACAGAGGTGTTGCAGTGCGGGGAGAGAGAGGGGGGAGGTGTGGCAGTGCGGGGAAAGAGAAGGGGGAGGTGTGGCAGTGCAGGGAGAGAGAGGGGGGAGGTGTGGCAGTGCGGGGAGAGAGAGAGGACAGAGGTGTGGCAGTGCGGGGAAAGAGAGGGGGGAGGTGTGGCAGTGCGGGGAAAGAGAGGGGAGAGGTGTGGCAGTGCAGGGAGAGAGAGAGGACAGAGGTGTTGCAGTGCGGGGAGAGAGAGGACAGAGGTGTTGCAGTGCGGGGAGAGAGAGAAGACAGAGGTGTTGCAGTGCGGGGAAAGAGAGGGGGGAGGTGTGGGGGGGAGGTGTGGCAGTGCGGGGAAAGAGAGGGGAGAGGTGTGGCAGTGCAGGGAGAGAGAGAGGACAGAAGTGTGGCAGTGCGGGGAGAGAGAGGGGGGATGTGTGGCAGTGCGGGGAAAGAGAGGGGGGAGGTGTGGCAGTGCGGGGAGAGAGAGAGGACAGAGGTGTTGCAGTGCGGGGAGAGAGAGGACAGAGGTGTTGCAGTGCGGGGAGAGAGAGAAGGCAGAGGTGTGGCAGTGCGGGGAAAGAGAGGGGGGAGGTGTGGCAGTGCGGGGAGAGAGAGGACAGAGGTGTGGCAGTGCGGGGAGAAAGAGAGGGGGGAGGTGTTGCAGCGCGGGGAGAGAGAGGACAGAGGTGTGGCAGTGCGGGGAGAAAGAGAGGGGGGAGGTGTTGCAGCGCGGGGAGAGAGAGGGGGGCGGGGGGGGGGGGGGTGTGGCAGTGCGGGGAGAGAGAGAGGACAGAGGTGTTGCAGTGCGGGGAGAGAGAGTGGGGTGTGTGTGGCAGTGCGGGGAGAGAGGGGGAGGTGTGGCAGTGCGGGGAAAGAGAGGGGGGAGGTGTGGCAGTGCGGGGAGAGAGAGGACAGAGGTGTTGCAGTGCGGGGAGAGAGAGAGAGGACAGAGGTGTTGCAGTGCGGGGAGAGAGAGAGAGAACAGAGGTGTTGCAGTGCGGGGAGAGAGAGAGAGGACAGAGGTGTTGCAGTGCGGGGAGAGAGAGAGAGGACAGAGGTGTTGCAGTGCGGGGAGAGAGAGAGAGGACAGAGGTGTTGCAGTGCGTGGAGAGAGAGAGGACAGAGGTGTTGCAGTGCGGGGAGAGAGAGGACAGAGGTGTTGCAGTGCGGGGAGAGAGAGAAGGCAGAGGTGTGGCAGTGCGGAGAAAGAGAGGGGGGAGGTGTGGCAGTGCGGGGAGAGAGAGAGGGCAGAGGCGTTGCAGTGCGGGGAGAGAGAGAGGACAGAGGTGTTGCAGCACGGGGAGAGAGAGGGGGGGGGGGGGGGGGGGGGTGGCAGTGCGGGGAGAGAGAGAGGACAGAGGTGTTGCAGTGCGGGGAGAGAGAGGACAGAGGTGTTGCAGTGCGGGGAGAGAGAGGAAAGAGGTGTTGCAGTGCGGGGAGAGAGAGGACAGAGGTGTTGCAGCACGGGGAGAGAGAGGGGGGGGGGGGTGGCAGTGCGGGGAGAGAGAGAGGACAGAGGTGTTGCAGTGCGGGGAGAGAGAGGACAGAGGTGTTGCAGTGCGGGGAGAGAGAGGGGTGGGGGGGGGTTGTGGCAGTGCGGGGAGAGAGGGGGAGGTGTGGCAGTGCGGGGAGAGAGGGGGAGGTGTGGCAGTGCGGGGAGAGAGAGGACAGAGGTGTTGCAGTCCGGGGATAGAGAGAGAGGACAGAGGTGTTGCAGTGCGGGGAGAGAGAGAGAGGACAGAGGTGTTGCAGTGCGGGGAGAGAGAGAGGACAGAGGTGTTGCAGTGCGGGGAGAGAGAGAGAGGACAGAGGTGTTGCAGTGCGGGGAGAGAGAGGGGGGAGGTGTGGCAGTGCGGCGAAAGAGAGGGGGGAGGTGTGGCAATGCGGGAAGAGAGAGGGGGGAGGTGTGGCAGTGCGGGGAAAGAGAGGGGGGAGGTGTGGGGGGAGGTGTGGCAGTGCGGGGAAAGAGAGGGGGGAGGTGTGGCAGTGCGGGGAGAGAGAGGGGGGAGGTGTGGCAGTGCGGGGAGAGAGAGGGGGGAGGTGTGGCAGTGCGGGGAAAGAGAGGGGGGAGGTGTGGGAGGAGGTGTGGCAGTGCGGGGAAAGAGAGGGGGGAGGTGTGGCAGTGCGGGGAGAGAGAGGGGGGAGGTGTGGCAGTGCGGGGAGAGAGAGGGGGGAGGTGTGGCAGTGCGGGGAAAGAGAGGGGGGAGGTGTGGCAGTGCGGGGAAAGAGAGGGGGGAGGTGTGGCAGTGCGGGGAGAGAGAGGGGGGAGGTGTGGCAGTGCGGGGAGAGAGAGGGGGGATGTGTTGCAGTGCGGGGAAAGAGAGGGGGGAGGTGTTGCAGTGCGGGGAAAGAGAGGGGGGAGGTGTGGCAGTGCGGGGAAAGAGAGGGGGGAGGTGTGGCAGTGCGGGGAAAGAGAGGGGGGAGGTGTGGCAGTGCGGGGAGAGTGAGGGGGGAGGTGTGGCAATGCGGGGAGAGTGAGGGGGGAGGTGTGGCAATGCGGGGAGAGTGAGGGGGGAGGTGTGGCAGTGCCGGGAAAGATTGGGTGTGTATTTTCCGAGATTGTTCACACGCACGCGTACGCAGAATTCAGGTTTTCTTGTCTCAATACAAATCCACACAGTCATTCACACGCTACCGCACGTACGCGTCAGACAGAGAGACACACACACAAAGACAGAGATGAACAGACAGATAAACAACAGAAAAAGAGAAAGATCAAGAAAATCACAGTGTAGATTGATTGTTTTAAATGTGTTTGTTAACTTGTGCATCACTTTGAATGTGTGTGTGTGTGTGTGTGTGTGTGTGTGTGTGTGTGAGATAGATAGAGGGGGAGAGAGAGAGAGAGAGAGAGAGAGAGAGAGAGAGAGAGAGAGAGAGAGAGAGAGGCAGAGTCAATACTCAAAATTTGAAACCTTTATTAATCAAAGATGATTTCAGGCATTGCTAAGTCTGCCAACAATAACAGCAGCAATAGTGATACTCGTCATATTGATAGTAATGGTCATCGTCATAATCATTACAATCATAATCAAAATAATGAAAATAATATCTGTTGTCATATTCCTAATAACGATGATGAAAGGAACACACACGCACTCACGGAGGCACAGACACATACACAGACACAAACACACACACAGAGTGACACACCCACACAGTGACACATACATACACAAAGACACAGACACAGACACACACACACACACTCTCACACACGGTAACACGTGTGTCAGTCATGGCCTGGCTTCGCTGACGAAGATCTAGGAAGGGCGTTGTCCACGTCTGATGCAGGCACGCTCATGGCTGACAAGGCCAATGCGGGAAAAGCAGAGTCGGCCGCAGCGGTTGCAAGGGAAAGTCTGGTCTGGGTTCGCGGCTGCAGCATCGTGGTTCTTCCTCCTTCTGCGTTTGTCCTCAAGGCTGGCCCTGCGGTTGTTTTCGAAGGAGGAGACAGCTTGGTGGATGGTGCGTCGCCAGGTCTCTCGATCAGCGGCTACTGCGGACCACTGGCGATGGTCAATGTGACAGGCACCGAGAGCTTTCTTCAAGGAGTCTTTGTATCTCTTCTTGGGTGCTCCTCTGTCACGGTGGCCAGTGGCCAGTTCGCCATACAGCGCGATCTTGGGCAGGCGGTGGTCCTCCATCCTGGACACGTGCCCTGCCCAACGTAGCTGGGTCTTTAGCAGCACTGCCTCGATGCTGATAGTCTTTGCCTGCTCCAGGACCTTGACATTTGTGATGTAGTCACTCCAGTGGATGCTGAGGATGGTGCGAAGGCAGCGCTGGTGAAAGCGATCAAGCAGTCGTATGTGGTGCCGGTAGGTGACCCAGGTTTCGGAGCCATACAACAGGGTGGGCAGTACAACAGCTCTGTACACGCTGATCTTTGTGTCTTTCTTCAGGTGTTTGTTGTTCCACACTCTCTTGTATAGCCTGCCGAATGCGCTGTTTGCCCTTGCAAGTCTGTTGTCGATCTCCTTGTCGATCTTGGCGTCAGACGAGATGGTGCAGCCCAGGTAGCTGAACTGGTGGACCGACTTCAGCTCTGTCTCACCGATGTTGATGTGAGGAGCGTGGAATTCTTCCCGTGGGGCAGGCTGGTGGAGAACTTCTGTCTTTCTCAGACTGACTTCTAGGCCGAAGAGCTGCGCAGCCTCTGCGAAGCAGGACGTTATACGCTGCAGGGCCGCTTCTGTATGGGCGACGAGGGCAGCATCGTCGGCAAACAGAAGCTCTCTGATGAGTTGCTCCAGTGTCTTGGTGTGGGCCTGTAGCCGCCTCAGGTTGAATAGGCTGCCATCAGTGCGGTATCTGATGAAGATACCGTCGTCGTCACCAAGATCTTCAGTGGCCTGTTGGAGCATCATGCTGAAGAAGATCGTGAAGAGGGTCGGCGCGAGGACACAACCTTGTTTCACTCCATTTCCAATTGGGAAGGGCTCCGAAAGGTCGTTACTGTGTCTGACCTGTCCACGCTGTTCCTCATGTAGTTGGATGACCATGCTGAGGAATTTTGGGGGGCATCCTAGACGTTTCATGATCTCCCACAGACCTTTTCTGCTCACGGTGTCGAAAGCTTTCGTGAGATCAACGAATGTCGCATACAGTCCTTTGTTCTGTTCCCGACATTTTTCTTGTAGCTGTCTGAGAACGAAGACCATGTCAGTGGTGCCTCTGTTGGCTCTAAAGCCACACTGACTCTCTGGGAGATGTTCTTCGGCGATAGTAGGCACCAGCCGATTTAGGAGGACTCTGGCGAGGATCTTGCCCGCGATGGAGAGCAGAGTTATCCCCCTGTAGTTGGAGCAGTCCGACTTTTCTCCCTTGTTTTTATACAGGGTGATGATGACTGCGTCACGGAGGTCCTGTGGTAGTTTGCCTTGCTCCCAGCAGCAGACAAAGAGGTTGTGGAGTTTGGAGTGTAGTGCTGGGCCTCCATTCTTCCACGCCTCCGGCGGAATTCCGTCAACCCCTGCTGCCTTGCCACATTTCAGCTGTTCAATGGCCTTGACAGTCTCTTCTAGGGTTGGTAGCTCGTCCAGTTGTAATTTCACTGGCTGTTGTGGGATGCGGAGAATTGCCGAGTCTTGAACCGTGCGGTTGGCGCTGAAGAGGGCCTGGAAATGTTCCGACCACCTGTTCAGGATCGTCGTCTTGTCTGTGAAGAGCGCCTGGCCGTCTGTGCTGCGCAAAGGACTCTGGACCTGGTATGAGGGACCGTACACCGCCTTCAAGGCTTCGTATAAGCCCCGGTAGTCACCAGTGTCTGCACAAAGCTGAGCCCTCTCTGCCAGGTTGGTCCACCACCCATTTTGAATCTCACGAAGCTTGCGCTGGAGGTTGCTGCATATGAGCCGGAAGGTTGCTTTCTTCACCGGACAAGACGGTTGTGCAAGGTGAGCCTGGTGGGCTGATCTCTTCTTCGCCAGCAATTCTTGGATCTCCTGGTTGTTTTCGTCAAACCAGTCCTTGTTCTTTTTCAACGAGAACCCTAGGACTTCTTCAGAGGACTGCAGGATGGCTGATTTCAGCTGTGCCCATAGTGCTTCTGGAGAGGGGTCTGTGGGGCAACTGGGGTCTTCAAGTTTGTCCTGAAGCTTCGCCTGGAATTCAGCTTTCACTTCAGCTGACTGAAAGTTGCCGACCTGGAATTTCTTCCTAGGAGCTCCTCCTTTCTTTGGTTTGGGCTTGAAGTGGAGCCTGAGCTTGCTGCGGACGAGGCGGTGGTCAGTATGACACTCCGCGCTGGGCATCACTCGTGTGTGTAGGACATCTCGTACGTCTCTCTGGCGCATCAGGATGTAATCAATGAGGTGCCAATGTTTGGACCGAGGATGCATCCACGTTGTCTTCAGGCTGTCCTTCTGCTGGAAAATGGTGTTGGTGATGGTAAACTGCTGCTCTGCACAGAACTCGAGAAGAAGGCGCCCATTGTCGTTGCAATTACCAATGCCATGCTTGCCAAGGACTCCTTTCCAGGCTTCTGAATCTTGGCCAACTCTGGCATTGAAGTCGCCAAGGATGATGACCTTGTCGTCAGCAGGGGTGTTCTGAACGAGGTTGCGCAGATCAGTGTAAAACTTGACCTTTTCTGTGGGGTCCGCTTGGAGGGTTGGAGCGTACACGCTGAACAGAGTGGCATGCTGTTTGTTCCGTAGTGGGAGGCGCATGGACATAATTCGGTCTGAGTGTCCTGTTGGCAGGTTTTCAAGCTTGGAGGCAATGGTGCTCCTGACCATAAAGCCTACGCCATAAAGGCGTCTCTCGGTCTCTGGCTTGCCTGACCAGTAGAGGGTGTACCCAGCGCCGTGTTCCTGGAGGCTGCCTTCCCCTGCAAAGCGGACTTCGCTGACGGCAGCAATGTCAATGTTCAGTCTCTGAAGTTCGTGTGCGACTAGAGCGGAACGCCTTTCTGGGTGGTTGCTGTCTGCAGAGTCACGCATGGTTCGGATGTTCCAGCATGCTACCTTTAGTCCTTTTGCACCTAATTGTGAGGCAGGTGCCGGCCTTTTCTTCTCTATTGTTGTTCGACCGCGTTTGGAGATGCCCGTTGACCGCGGCTAGCCAACTGGGGGGTATGGAGATGAGCATTTGTTTGGACCACCTTTTCTAGGCCCCTCTCCGTGTGGAGCAAGCAGTGCTGTCCCTAGAAAAGGCTGCTTGGTCGTTCAGGGTGCTGCCGAGTGATGCTGTCACCTCCGGGTCAACAATCAGGCGACCAATATCCTGAACCGCCTGCATGCAGGATTGGAACTGCGGCTTCCAGTGACATCTTCCACCTGCCGTTTTCGCCCCTTTCCCATCGTGTGTCAGTGCACATTGTAATATATACATAAACAGATATAGACAAGATATAGCTTAACACGAAGTAGAAAATACATACAATGTAAAAAATAACAAATATTGAATGAAATAAAAAGTAAATGAAATTAGTTCATTGAGACAGTGTATATTGAAAAGCATGTAGATATGGTAGACATGGGCTTGCCATTTTGCACTTTATCCGTTACTCCCACAGCACCATGTTCACAAACTTGCACAATGTTTTCTTTACCCCGAAGTTTAAATGGAGAGGCTTATGCGTTGGTGTGTTTGTCTTGTGGTGCTGGTGTGTCCGTACTATATTTTTTGTCTTATGTGGATGGTTTCATGTGATTCCCATCACACCAGTGCGAGATGTCATTTATTCCCTGTTGTAGCGATGGTTGTACAAAATCAACGTCAGCGCGCGCGCGTCTATATGTATGTGTGTGTGTGTGTGTGTGTGTGTGTGTGTGTGTGTGTGTGTGTGTGTGTGTGTGTGTGAAAGAGAGAGAAAGAGGGAGGAGGGGAGTATCAAACTTTATCTTACAATGGCACGCACAAAACTAAAAATGCCGATTACACTGGTAAACTATAGTACAAAATACAATTATTCAATTTGATATTTTAAAAAAAAAGAGCAACGTCAGAGCTGTCTGAGTAAACGTTGTTCTCTATGCAAAGAGGAGTAAGTGATTTCAGTGATTCTGAAGTCACGGCTGTGTCTAAATATCACTCCATCATAATGTTCCGTTTACAAGACTCACAAAGCATGTCAAGATGGACAAAAAGGAAGAAAACGAAGAGGTAATCTGACAAAGAGCTAGTCAAATAGCAGAACAAACGTTTTCCCGCCAAACCTCGCGAGGAAATGAGTGAGGAAATGACCGAGGACGAATCAGTACAAACAACACATCCCTGTCACCTGAATCAACACATCAAGACGAATCAGTACAAACAACACATCCCTGTCACCTGATTCAACACATCAAGACGAATCAGTACAAACAACACATCCCTGTCACCTGATTCAACACATCAAGACGAATCAGTACAAACAACACATCCCTGTCACCTGATTCAACACATCAAGACGAATCAGTACAAACAACACATCCCTGTCACCTGATTCAACACATGAAACCATAGCAGCAAATTCAGACAGATGGTAAACGTGCGGGCTGTATCCATTCCAACGTCAATTTTCATAAACGCAAACGGGTACTTCTGTGTGTCATTAAAAAAAAAATATTTTGTTTTATTTTATTTCATCTTTATTTTTTTTTCTCAAGGTCTGACTAAGCGCGTTGGGTTACGCTGCTGGTCAGGCATCTGCTTGGCAGATGTGATGTAGCTTATATGGATTTGTCCGAACGCAGTGACGCCTCCTTGAGCTACTGATACTGATACTGATTGCTCAACTTGCCGTTATCAACGTTCAACAGCCCTCCGTATCATATATGCACTACTGTTTTAAGATTTATCGTTACGTGTCAGTAGCGTTACAACTCTTATCGCGCTTTGTGTAATCAGCACTGCTTTGTGCCAGCCCACTGTTCTCATCACTTCGTATCGACCTCAGCGTCACTACGTGTCAACAGCGTGACCAGTCAGTGCTACGTGTCGATAGCACTAATTCTGGCCAACGCACTGTTCTTTATCACTACATTTCAATAGCGCTACGTCTCAACATCGTTACGTGTCGGCAGCACTTGTTCTCTTTGCCAGCTTTCCAGACACTGATCACTTGGTTTCACTGGCACAGCACTGGCTGCAGTGCATGTTATTCCCTGTGTATTCCAACCCGAAAAGTAAAGAAAAGAAAAAGGGGTGTTCAATTTTACGTCTCTCCGTTGTAAGTGATATTGAAAGAGGAAAAGTACACGTGCATGTATGTGTGTGTGTGTGTGCGTGTGCGTGTGCGTGTGTGTGTGTGTGTGTGTGTGTGTGAATACGCGCATGTGTGTGTGTATACTTATGTTCAATATTTTATCGGCACGTGATATAATGTGACTTTGATTTAAAACACGTGTTACTTACACACAGAAGAGATCACTTTGATGTACTCTTAAATACAGTATAGATCAGCACACACCATGAAACAAGTTGATTTGACTCTGACATAGGTTCGCATGCCAGGTTCACCATCGTCATATCATTCCGTTAGTCAAATACACAATGAAACGTGTAAAATTCAATAACGTCCACAAGAATGTTGTTGCAATATACCTTTGTACTGCAAAACGAAAAAATCAAATACAAAACAAGTTAAAATCTTTGTCCATAATTATTTCGAAACACACACACACACACACACACACACACACACACACACACACACACACACACACACACACACACACACACACACACACACTGTAACACTCAGTTCCACGATTCTTTTAATGGATAAGTTTTTGAAAAAAAACAACAACCAGCAAGCAAAACGGAAAACCCACCGACACAGAAAGATAGTTGAACAGACCAACGAATCAGTGTTTGGAACGAGCAATTTTTGTTTCGCAGAAAAACAACAGGTTTAAAACACAGATATAGGAATTTTCTAACATGTTCAGTTTGTGGGCACATGTACCAGAAAAAATGACTACATTTTCACCGAAATGCAGAGCAAACAGTGTGAGCTTGGGCCGTGACTGAACAATATTACTATATAGGTATAGCAGCATGTGAAGGGCACTCACTCACGGACACAGGGGTCTAACGACACAGACAACCAATAACAGCCAGCCAATAACGACACAACCAACCAGTAACAGCTAGCCAATAACGACACAGTCAACCAATAACAGCCAGCCAATAACGACACAACCAACCAGTAACAGCTAGCCAATAACGACACAGTCAACCAATAACAGCCAGCCAATAACGACACAGCCAGCCAATAACGACACAGCCAACCAATAACGGCTAGCTAATAACGACACAGCTAGCCAATAACGACACAGCTAGCTAATAACGACACAGCCAGCCAATAACGGCTAGCCAATAACGACACAGCCAGCCAATAACGGCTAGCCAATAACGACACAGCCAACCAATAACGACACAGCCAACCAATAACGACACAGCCAGCCAATAACGACACAGCCAGCCAATAACGGCTAGCCAATAACGACACAGCCAACCAATAACGACACAGCCAACCAATAACGACACAGCCAGCCAATAACGACACAGCCAGCCAATAACGGCTAGCCAATAACGACACAGCCAACCAATAACGACACAGCCAGCCAATAACGGCTAGCCAATAACGACACAGCCAACCAATAACGACACAGCCAGCCAATAACGACACAGCCAGCCAATAACGGCTAGCCAATAACGACACAGCCAGCCAATAACGACACAGCCAACCAATAACGACACAGCCAGCCAATAACGACACAGCCAGCCAATAACGACACAGCCAACCAATAACGACACAGCCAGCCAATAACGACACAGCCAGCCAGTAACGACACAGCCAGCCAATAACGACACAGCTAGGCAATAACGACACAGCCAGCCAATAACGACACAGCCAGCCAATAACGACACAGCCAAGTCAGACCGGTCTAACACGATAGATCTCAAGATACACGAAACTGACTGAAAACGAAATGGAAAAATAATTCAACAAAATCAAATAAACGGCGTCGTTGTTTTAGAAAAAGAGGACGTTTCAACAAATGCATTAAAAAGTATGTATCCAAAGTCACTAAAAAGTATACCTACCACTCACGAAGAACAATAAAGAACGAAAAATCAATGAGCGAAATAAAAATACCCAAACCGGAGACCAAACACTGCAGTTGTGTGGCCGAAATACCCAGTTACAAAAGTATTTCACACACCGTGTAGCTGTGTTCTGGTTTCTTAATTGTTTGTGTTCGCTTGTTTGAAGACGGCATTCCCCTCGAAACTATTGCGTGCTTTATGCGGTTCTTTAGATGCGTGGAGATGACGGAATATACGAAACGGCATTTCCGTTCACCCCCCTGCCTGATGAACACCATATAACCTTCCTTCATCTCAAGTACATGGGGACTGTTTTCCTTATCTGTGAGGTGTAACACAACACAAGACAATGGTGATATCGCGCGTGAACATTGTTTTTGCTCTACTAACCCTTTTCTACCAGGAACGACAAACCACGGCCGCTACATGTCTATTTCCCCAGGTAGCTTTGACACTCATGTTCAGCCGGCCATGTCTTGCCAGAAAGTACTTCAAAACGTATTCGAAAAGTATTTCAAAACGAGAGACAGTCTGTCAAACTGACCTGGTGATAACTGAAGCAGGTATAATTCACCTTCGTTACTGCTGTTGAACTAAGGGAGTCAGCGTCATTTTCTGACATTTTGAAAACTGACTCTTCTGTAAACAGTGACATGTTCAATATGGCTCGAGCGTTTCACATCATTAAGATCGGTGGTGGTGGTGGTGGTGGTAGTAGTGGTGGTCTGTGCGTGTGTGTGCGTGCGTGCGTGCGTGTGTGTGTGTGTGTGTGTGTGTGTGTGTGTGTAGCAAAACCCGCACAGATTTGCATTTGTTTGGGATAACCAGGGTATTCAAAGTATCTCGGGGTTCTTGAAATGTTTCAAAGAATGAATAACAAATGTTGGTGACAAGACTGGCGTGACATGTATTTGTATTTCTTTTTATCACAACAGATTTCTCTTGTGAAATTCGGGCGAGCTGCTCTCCCCAGGGAGAGTGCGTCGCTACACTACAGCGCCACCCATTTTTTTGTCTTTTTTCCTGCGTGCACTTTTATTTGTTTTTCCTACCGAAGTGGATTTTTCTATAGAATTTTGCCAGGAACAACCCTCCTGTTGCCGTGGGCTCTTTTACGTGCACTAAGTGCATGCTGCACACGGGACCTCGGTTTATCGTCTCATCCGAATGACTAGCGTCCAGACCACCACTGAAGGTCTAGTGGAAGGGGAGAAAATATCGGCGGCTGAGCCGTAATTAGAACCAGCGCGCTCAGATTCTCTCGCTTCCTAGGCGGACGCGTTACCTCTAGGCCATCACTCCATGTGATATGTGTATATCAG
>NC_134894.1:49656263-49666263 GCF_041734735.1 Babylonia areolata | reverse complement strand
ATATTCAGACAATTTGTGGTGTAAGCCCCTCCAAACCCAGATGTAATGATTTATGGTAACTTTTTGGATATTCATATTTGTCTTAGCGCACCACGATACTAACTCAAGCTAAACTGAAACTTCATCCGCAGCACGCTTGTCTCATGAGCTCAAGGAATAACTCATCACAGCAATGTCCGTGCTTTGACATTTGTGTTTTTTCGGAAGTTCTGAAAAATAGGGGGGTGGGGTGGCAGATGAGGACGTGGATTAAAAAAAAGTTATTTATTTTATTCAAGCAACACATGATCGATTGCATCTGATCTCATTACTGGTCATTTTGGATTGGAGTTTATTGTGCTCCGCCTTGGAATAAATGAACTATAAATAAAATGGTGTTATCATGACATTTTCACAACAAAATCCATGTTTGGTAGATTTGAGATTACATTTAATGACATACTAATGATATGACGATTTGAAAAAGAACTATTTATCAGAATCGTTTTGTTATTCTGTCGTTACAAAATGAAAGCTGTGTAATGAAAACATATGTTGTCATGTGTAATTTCCATTTGTTATTTAAGGCATACAGAGGGGGAACAGTGACATGCACTAACGGTTAGGAAGGGGGAACAGTGACATGCACTAACGGTTAGGAAGGGGAACAGTGACATGCACTAACGGTTAGGAAGGGGAACAGTGACATGCACTAACGGGTAGGAAGGGGGAACAGTGACATGCACTAACTGGTAGGAAGGGAACAGTGACATGCACTAACGGGTAGGAAGGGGGAACAGTGACATGCACTAACGGGTAGGAAGGGAACAGTGACATGCACTAACGGGTAGGAAGGGGGAACAGTGACATGCACTAACGGGTAGGAAGGGAACAGTGACATGCACTAACGGGTAGGAAGGGAACAGTGACATGCACTAACGGGTAGGAAGGGGGAACAGTGACATGCACTAACGGTTAGGAAGGGGGAACAGTGACATGCACTAACGGGTAGGAAGGGGGAACAGTGACATGCACTAACTGGTAGGAAGGGAACAGTGACATGCACTAACGGGTAGGAAGGGGGAACAGTGACATGCACTAACGGGTAGGAAGGGAACAGTGACATGCACTAACGGGTAGGAAGGGGAACAGTGACATGCACTAACGGGTAGGAAGGGAACAGTGACATGCACTAACGGGTAGGAAGGGAACAGTGACATGCACTAACGGGTAGGAAGGGGGAACAGTGACATGCACTAACGGGTAGGAAGGGAACAGTGACATGCACTAACGGGTAGGAAGGGGGAACAGTGACATGCACTAACGGGTAGGAAGGGAACAGTGACATGCACTAACGGTTAGGAAGGGGGAACAGTGACATGCACTAACGGGTAGGAAGGGAACAGTGACATGCACTAACGGGTAGGAAGGGGAACAGTGACATGCACTAACGGGTAGGAAGGGAACAGTGACATGCACTAACGGGTAGGAAGGGAACAGTGACCATGCACTAACGGGTAGGAAGGGGGAACAGTGACATGCACTAACGGGTAGGAAGGGGGAACAGTGACATGCACTAACGGGTAGGAAGGGAACAGTGACATGCACTAACGGGTAGGAAGGGAACAGTGACACGCACTAACGGGTAGGAAGGGAACAGTGACATGCATTAACGGGTAGGAAGGGGAACAGTGACATGCACTAACGGGTAGGAAGGGAACAGTGACATGCACTAACGGATAGGAAGGGGGAACAGTGACATGCACTAACGGTAGGAAGGGAACAGTGACATGCACTAACGGGTAGGAAGGGGGAACAGTGACATGCACTAACGGGTAGGAAGGGAACAGTGACATGCACTAACGGGTAGGAAGGGAACAGTGACATGCACTAACGGATAGGAAGGGGGAACAGTGACATGCACTAACGGGTAGGAAGGGAACAGTGACATGCACTAACGGGTAGGAAGGGAACAGTGACATGAACTCAATACTATACCGAAATAGGGCCACGAACTATGACCACTGTGGGAAGGTTGGTGTGTGTGTGTGTGTGTGTGTGTGTGTGTGTGTGTGTGTGTGTGTGTGTGTGTGTGTGTGTGTGTGTGTGTGTGAGAGAGAGAGAGAGAGAGAGAGAGAGAGAGAGAGAGAGAGAACTGAAGACATTTTGTTATTGTATTGGCCATGTAACCCGTCACAACTGGTCATGTTGAAAGGTTTAGAGTGAACGGGGGAGAGAGTTAGAGAGAGAGGGAGAGAGGGAGGGAGAGAGAGAGAGAGAGAGAGAGAGAGAGAGAGAGAGAGAGAGAGAGAGAGAGAGACAGACAGACAGACAGACAGACAGACAGACAGACAGAGATTCAAACTCTTGTGACCCCTTTTGCATTGTGGAAGAAACGCCTGTAGGACATGTCTCCTGATATCAATATACAAGAGAAAGGGTGTCTCACATCGGAAGGAATGGTACTGGTTGGATTGATTTCAAAACATGACAGGAACCGGAAATGACATTCACTTCACTCCGTCACTCTGACCTGCGTGACACAATGCAGAGGTGTTTCGCGGAATCAGACACGATAACATCTTGTTCTTGTTTTGTTCTTGTTTTTCTTCTCCTATTCACTCCTTCCGAACACAATGCCAACCATATAAAACATCCAGACTAATCGAAATCTTCGAATGAACCCAAGAACAATCAGAAAGTTAAACGATATTTTGAACTGCTTGTTTAAAAAAAACACCCAACAACTAATCATCAACATCAACGTTTATACACGTAGCTGGACAAGCACCCTTTGATTCTCAGAATGAGAAGAATGGTAAATCGCTATGTCCCGATGGTCGCCATGGCATCCGTTGTAACGGACTAGCCCATGTTCACGGTAGCCACTCGCAAACACACACACACACACACACACACACAAACACACACTGGAGGGGAGGGGGGGAGGTGGCTGGAGACACAGAGCACAGACAATCAGACGGTGCAGTTCGGTGCACACCCTGTAAGAAGTCCGCAGAAACTCATTAGGCAAGCCGCCTCCCTTCTGTGCGGGGCGACAAATCAGTGAGCAGTCAGGTCTTGTGAATCAGCCTGAGGAAAACCAGACACTCTGGCACCACCCTGACTGCTGAAGGCGGCATTAATTCTGTCCAGTTGCCATCATTGTAACTATTTTTCTGTCTGTCTGTCTGTCTGTCTATCTGTCTCTATCTCTTAACTCATGATTTCTGTCAGTGACCGTGAATGTGAAAGTGTTCAGACTTTTAGTTCTCTCCCCAAGCTTTCTGAGCGACTGAAAAAGGTCTGCATGTGAAACTGTTTGTCACCTTCGGATTTACTTGCCCCTGGATGTCAAGAACTGGACTTCAAGGCGATGCGGGACGTGTTAGTTTGTATGTTATTGTGTTAGTGTTGATCCCAAAAGGTTTCTCTGTGTGAAGGCAGGACAGCTTTCCCAGGGAAAGTGCATCGTTACAGTCCAGGCCCACCAATGTTCCCTCTGTTGTTCTGTCTGCAATGTGTTTTACAGTCAAAGTGGATTTTTCAACATGACTTTTTCACGGACATTCCTTTTGTCGCTGTGGGTTCAAATGCAAAAAAGGGCCTTTCAGTCTTAAAAGCAATGGCAACCAAAGGAATTGAACAACGCCACCTCTTCCTGCTATACCAATCACTCGTCCTCAGTGTGATCGACTACGGACTTGGGCTAACAACACCGTCTCAAAGCAACCTCCTAAAAAGAAGGAAAGAGTCCAAAATAAAGCTATGAGGCTGATCCTTGGAACAACAAAAGACACGCCCACAGTAAACCAAGCGATACCTGCTTGACCTTCCTTCAGTGCAGGCCAGAAACAAGTTAGAACAGGTCAAGACCTACTTCAAAGCATTAGAAAACCCTCAAAACCCACTGCATGACGCAGTCAAAGAACAAAAAGGCAGCCGTCTAGGACGAGGAAGATCATGGATGGGGCAAGCAGAAGACACAATCCAGCTAGTATGCCCGACTTCAAGACCTGAAAGAAACAAAAGAATGGGAGAAAAACCCCGAAAACCTCAACATCTATTCAACACAGACATTTCACCCACTCTAGGAAGACATTGTCGGAATGGCCAGAGGGCAAAACTGATGCGGAAGTGAAGCTAGCTCTAGAAGAAAACAGTAAAGAAGAGGACATCATCATATACACAGATGGCTCAGTCACCAAAGACAGTCTGGCTGGGGATTCACTGCGAAAACCAAAATGGAAAAACAATTTGGGAAGAGAATGCTGCCTACAAAGTCACAACCTCCAGCCTAACGATGGAAGTTGAAGCCGTGACACATGCCCTCCAGTGGCTATCGTCCTTCCATACGCCCGGAAACCAACATACCATGATTCTAACCGACTCAATGAACCTCATACAGAAAATTGAAAACGGAATGGGAAGCCCCAGAGTGGGCATAACGCAATGCGCAACTTTAGATTAAAAAACTCACATGGTCATACTGCCCGGGACATGCAGGTGTTAAGGGAAATGAGCGAGCTGACAGACTTGCTGGTAACGCAACACCAACGAGCAGCCTACATCTAGGAAAATCGGAAATCCTCAGAAAAGTCAAAGAATACCAAAAAGACAGGTACAAGGCCATCACACCATTGATCGCCTCAAAGAAATAAAAGCAGAGAGAGGGAGCGGCCGCAAATCTAACATGAAAGGTAGAGCACGATGCTTTGCAAATCAAACAAATATCGGCATCATTTCCAAACCAACATTGCGCAAATTTTCTTCATAAACGGAACAGAGTCCTCTGTGGGCCTTTCCCAAATACAATAGACGAGCCAACACACTAGATGCCACGTTCTTGGCATCACAGCATCTTTTCCCATCCCTCTTGCGGCCAGTCAGTGGCGGCTGTGTGTGTTTGTGTGTATGTGTGGGTCCCTGTGCTTTTGAGTGCGTTTGTGAATGCGCGAGAGTGAAATTGCACACAAGTGTCAGGAGAGTTTGTGTACGTGTGTGTGTGTGTGTGTGTGTGTGTGAGGGGAGGTGGGGAGTGCGGGGGAGGTGGTGGGTAGAGGATGAGGTAATGTGAGTGTATGCATGCCTACACTTGTGGGAGCAACAGGATATTGGACCGTTGGTATATATATACTATATATATATATCTTTTAGTATGTACGTGTGTGGGGGTTGGGGGTGGGAGATATGGGCGTATGTGTGTGTGCTTGTACAAGTAAGTGTTCATCTCTGTGAGTGTGTGGTGGGTGTGTGTGTGTGTGTGTGTGTGTGCCGTGGAAGCTGCGATACGTAGACTAGAAATAAGTGTGTGGAGGAGGGGGTAGAGGAGGTGCAAGGTAATGTGTGTGTGTGTGTGTGTGTGTGTGTTGTGTGTTGGAGCTCATGTACGTTTATATGTATTTGACTGTGCTTTCATATGTGCTTGTACAAGTAAGTGTTCATCTCTGTGAGTGTGGTGTTTGTGTGTGTGTGTGTGTGTGTGTGTGTGTGTGCCGTGGAAGCTGCGATACTTAGACTAGAAATGAGTGTGTGGAGGAGGGGGGTAGAGGAGGTGCACGGTAATGCGTGTGTGTGTGTGTGTGTTGGAGCTCATGTACGTTATATGTATTTGACTGTGCTTTCATATATGTGAAACTGCATGTCTGGTGCATTTCTGTTATGCATGTGTGGGTGTATGTGTGAATGTGTGTCTTCATATTTTACATTTATTTGCTTATTTATCACCATTGTTGTCTTATTTATTTATTTATTTATGTTTTATTATTATCATTTTATTAGTATTACTAATATTATTACTACTACCTTTTTCTATGTTATAATTATTATTTATTTATTTATTTATTTATGCAAGCTTATCTATTATTTATTCCCCCGTTGTTGTTGGTTTTTTTTTTGTTTTTTTTTTTTTTTTTTTTTTTTTTTTTGTGTGTGTGTTCTCAAGGCCTGACTAAGCGCGTTGGGTTACGCTGCTGGTCAGGCATCTGCTTGGCAGATGTGGTGTAGCGTATATGGTTTTGTCCGAACGCAGTGACGCCTCCATGAGCTACTGAAACTGAAACTGAAACGGGTTCGTTTACATGCTGTACACAGGACCTCTGTTCATCGTCTAATACGAATGACTAGCACCCAGACCACCACCCAAGGTCTAGTGGAGGGGGCAGTAAAAATTCCTGTCCGTATAAATTATGAGACTGGAACCCGTACACTCGCTACCTAGTTGAGCGTATTACTGCTGGGCCACCGCTCCACACACACACACACACACACACACACACACACACACACACAGAGCATCATCATGTGCTGATGGTAATGATTCTCCTCTTCAGGTATCTGCCAACAAGACGGACACAGACAGCCCAGTCATGCGCAGTCAGCCAAGACCTTGACAACCCTTTTTGTCCAAGCCTCTGTGTGACGCTTACTGTTTTCTCCAAAGGCAAAGACGAATTGTGAAGCATTTCTGCAATGACAGTGGAGATGGTTCCAAATTGCTTACCACGACACCATCATTAAACAAAGCTTCTCACCCAGTGATCATTCACTCTGAACAGGAAATGATGTTCAACTTTACATGTGAAGCCATTTTTGACTCACTTGTGTAAACAAAGTGAGTGTGTTATAACCCGGTGTTCTGGTAAACTTTAACACTACCATTTTCTCTGGAAATACTTTGCCTGCCAATACCAAATTTGGCTGAAACATAGTAGGGAAAAAAATCTTCACAGTCATACCAATAATAGGTTGTACGTCACCCGATTTTAACCGTATTTCCGAATCATCAACGGTTTAGTTCACTGATGCTGGTTCTGGATTCCGAAAACGCTGTTACCCCATTGCAGCTGCCCGAACGTCTTGTAAGCAGACGCCCTGACATTGTTTTTCTTGTTTTTGTTTTTTGTTCGCAATTAAAATAAAGAAATGCAAATTCTGGACAGAACACATACAGTGACACTAACTACATTATTGACGTGTTTACTGGATATGAATATTCTAAAGTGGACACTGAATTAACTAGAATGAACATAAAATCAAATCTGAATCGACCGTTTCACGAAGGTCAGCCTTGTCTACACTGCATTGTGCAGATCTTGACAACATGTTGCAAAGCCTGACGCGATGGCAACGTCTTTTTTACCGCCGAATTAAAAGAAAATTCTTAAATAATCATTGACGTGTTTACTGCATATGAATGTTTTAAAGTGGATACTGGTTTAACGACAATGAACAGAAAAGAGAAATTGTACGAGCGGTGTCGTAGTTTCGATGCTTGTGGAACACAGATTTCTGCAGATCTCTGTATCTGTTGAATACATCGCTGTCGCCAAGATTATGGCATTTTCGCGACGGGTGGGGGTGTGCGCAGCTTGGCAGGTTCACTGCTGAGATGTTATTAGTCTTTTAAAGATCTCAGGAGTTGGTGTTCTTACGATGTTTTTCTTCCAGGTGGTTCCAGTCTTTTACTGTACTAACAAAGAATGACTGTTTGTATTACTCTGTCTGACATCTGCTGACTTGGAATGTTCTTGTGTTGATTCTTATATAATAAGAGATCGCACTGGTGGTGTACTGGTCGCCAGATGTTCGTGGCCTTATGAGTCGTCCTGGCTTGTGTGGAGTTAAGTATTCAGCAGGTGGTATGGCCGGTACCAACCCCTCAACCACATTGTAGAGGAAGATGAGGCGTAGATCATGTCTGCACTGCTGGAGTGTCGGCAGTTGCAGAGTGTGAAGCATCTTGGTGATGGAGCCGGTTGTTCTGGATTTATAATCACCAGTTATGAACCGGGCACATAGGCGCTGCACTTTTTCAAGTTTGTCAATGTCCTGTTTGAGGTAACGACTCTATACGATAGAGCCATACTCGAGGGCTGGTCTGATGAGGGATATGCATGTGTGATGTTCAAGGTATGGTGTTTGATCTTGTCACTTTGTGAGACCAGACGCTTAAGTCTTATGCACATCTACTATGGAAAACGTTCCTTTACCTTTGGTACACATGAGTGCACAATCAGTACATGAGAAAAGGCATTCCGTTCCAAACACCTCACTTCCCTGACAGACAGGCTGAACGACCCATCTCCAACAGCAGCACACGTTGATCGCACGATGGCTCAGCGGTAAATAGTCTGGATCACGGGTTTGGTTACGTGCGTTGAAATCGAGATTAGGCAAATGGAAAATCTGTGTAAGCTTTCCTCACGTCCTGAAAGGAGTTCTTGTTCCCTAGAATTGTAGCTATAATGCTTCATTTTCATTCTTTCAAATGGATTCTGAACATTTCTGCAGTGTGAATGAAACATTATCTGGACGTTTACCGAAAAATAAAAATTTCTGGGAAAAAGTTTGACCCAGTGTCTGAGCTCTTCAAGACGTCAGAGTAATACATATTAATCTGGGGTCGAGGGGGAGGGGGGGGGGGGGGCGGCGGGGAGGGGGGGGGGAGTGGGGGGCGGCGCTGGGGTGAGAGTGGGGGTATGGGGGGTTGATTTCGTGAACGTGTATGGGATAAGTGGAATCCGACAGGGGAGATACAATTCATCATTCTCATGACGGTGTCCAAAGAACGAAGAGGAAGCAGGCCGGGAGAGAGAGGGAGGGGAAGGTTAAGGGGGTGGGGCAGACATGACGCAACAGCTCCGCCTGACGGACCAGAGTGATGTGACAGGCCTGCTGTCTGGTGAAGACCCCGTCATCACACTGCAACAGTTCAGCAGCAGCAGCAGTCTGACCCACGGTGTTCAGGACAAGGCCTCCCAACCCTTCTCTTCAAACACACACAGGTAAAGTGCCTGAATGAAAGAAGGAATGATGAATGAATGAATGAATGAATGAATGAATGTGTGTGTGTGTGTGTGTGTGTGTGTGTGTGTGTGTGTGTGTGTGTGTGTGTGTGTGTGCACGCGCTTGTACGTGTTTGAAAGTTGTTCAGATTGTATCCTTTTGTGACGGTAATGCAGTACTGGGACTTCTTGACATTATTTGACCATTAACTGACCACTACTGACCACTGCAGACTGTCACTGACCGCAGATGACCACTACTCAAAGGTTTTCAGAACGCGGCTTTTTATCATGTCCATGCAATATTAAAGCTCCTTGACTTAGTTTGACTGTTGACTGATCAGTTCTGACCAATAACTTCTTCTCGTTCGTCAGATGGACAGCCCGGTCTCTGCACCATGATAAAACGCTGCAGGTCTTACACACAGTCGTGGAGCTTCCGGGTCACTGAAGTTGGGTGGGGCTAGTTCCTCTTTCTGAGCGCCTCATGGAGGGGGCAGGACTGCATTGCTGTTGTCTGCTGTCAGTCCCAAGGAACCCATGGTGACTGACCGATGCAGAATGTAGCACGTAAGTAGACCAGTAACTAAAAGTATGCAACTTGCGTTCACATCTTTTTGCATTATGTGCACTTTCTGATATGTTTCGAACAGCACTGACCACTATTCATACATGTATGATGAAACAAATTAGACCTTGCGGAACATAGGCCTTGGGGAATAAAGACTTGGGTGAACGCAGACCTGGGGAAATACAGGCCGGGAGGAACATAGACCTGGGGAAACAGACACGGGGAACATAGACCTGGGAAAACAGACACGGAACATAGACCTGGGGAAACAGACATGGGGAACATAGACCTGGGAAAACAGACACGGAACATAGACCTGGGAAAACAGACACGGAACATAGACCTGGGGAAACAGACCGGGGGAACATAGACCTGGGGAAACAGACATGGGGAACATAGACCTGGGGAAACAGACACGGGGAACATAGACCTGGGAAAACAGACACGGAACATAGACCTGGGGAAACAGACACGGGGAACATAGACCTGGGGAAACAGACTGGGGGAAGATAGACCTGGGGAAACAGACTGGGGGAACATAGACCTGGGGAAACAGACACGGGGAACATACACCTGGGAAAACAGACACGGAACATAGACCTGGGGAAACAGACTGGGGGAACATAGACCTGGGGAAACAGACACGGGGAACATAGACCTGGGA
>NC_134894.1:49598763-49651263 GCF_041734735.1 Babylonia areolata | reverse complement strand
TGTCAACAATGTTAAAGTCGGAAGCAAAAAGACTTTCATCAGAGCCAAAGCACATGCGACATTTGCCATCTACAATAAGTATCTAAACTTACGTGTTCAGCGCAGAAAAAGAAAGAAAAACACAGAGGAAAGCTCTGAGCAGGGGCAGTGGCTGAGGATGCCGACTGCGGGTTTCAGGTTTTGCCTCATTCCCTTTCTCTCCGTACCTGGCTCCACCTGACTTCCAGCTCCCTAACTGAAATCCAGTCTTCGTGGGAGCCGTTTGGGAGTGATCATGACGTCATTCATGCCGTTAAGGCATTGCTGGAGGTGCAAGATGAAACCTTCCTCCACGCAGGGACAGCAATACTTGGACACCACTGGACAAAGTGTATTGTGGTCAGGGGAGACAATAATGATGAACAGGGAAGTCAGGTTTCTCCAGCCATGCTTTCTTGGTGAGGCTAATAACTTTTCACGAACTCTCCTACACACACACACACACACACACACACACACACACTGACAGATATACCTTATGTGTGGTTCACAAACGCATAAAGTGCTACTTAGCAGAGTCACGTACGCACAATCTACAAACTGCAACAACTGAATGCTGAGACGTTTCATTGAAGGGAGCTTTGTGGAACGACAAATGATTGATTCAAGATTCATGGCAGCAACTCTTTTTGGTGCATGAATTTCATTCGGATGTTCCGGTTTCGGTACAATCCGAAACACTGAAAATAAAGTATGGCAGTGTTTGTCGTTGAGCATCTTTTATATTGTGTGTGTGTGCATGCTCTTGTGTACGTACGTACGTGCGTGCATGTGTGCGTCCTCACTGATCTGTCACCTGATGAGTTTCTGCAGACCTCTTAAAGGTGTACACCAATTTGCACCGTCTGATTGTCTGTACTCTCTGTCTCGCAGACCCCCCGAACCCCTCCAGTGTGTGTGTGTGTGTGTGTGTGTGTGTGTGTGTGTGTGTTCGGAAATGAATGAATGAAATAATTTCATAATGTAACCAATATCTGTACAGCTTGCTCGATATTCTGTCAAACTAAGTGGAGCAAAATGAAAATAAGCAAACCAAAAAGAAGAAAAATTTGCTTTTTGACAGGGAATTGCGAGCACGTGACCAAAGCAAACAAAAAAGAAAGCCATTAAATCAGCTTATTTCTTTTCTATAAATGTAGCCAAGCGCTCAGCTTCAGATAACACTCTTAGGCTTCAGATACTGCTTCATGCACAAGCTGTATAGCACACGGCTTTTTCGCAACTAACTGCCAGTCTACAACGACCCACCATAATGTGTGACGCCATTCCGGCTTGAATGCGAAGGCCATTCTAAGCCTATTATCTAAACATTTATTAGATCAAGTCTCTGTATCATTCACTGCAATATTATATTTGTTGTGCTTACAGACATGCTTAAATCAGTTAGCGTACTTGATTTCAGTTTAATCATTCGTCAGTAGAAAGATTTCAACTGACGCTAAGCTTAAGTCATTTTGTCTCGCCACACACCACTCCATAACCAGCATCCATGTACGCGATTGGGTGAGCTGACATATGTGTTTCTGACGCAGTGTATTTAATTAATATCTCTTTTGTCGGGTCAGTAAACTACAAGTATTATATACTGGCAGAATCATTGCGATTCCATCTTCAAATCTATTCCATTTATGTTTGCCTATGTTAAATTGATTTATCGCAGTTTGTAATTTTCCGCAATGAGCTCGCTAAAAATGACCCTTTTCAGGTGACTTAAATTAAGATTATAAATTCATCTTAAATAATCAACACTTCATTTTATACTCATTAGAAAGTAGCTGTTGGGCTCTTTCTTTTGTGACCTATCCAATGTAAATCGGTTCAGGAATCATTTAGAAATCTATCATTGAATACCTTGTAAGAATTACAATTCTTATCAGATTTAGCCTGATTTGAGCCGATCTGCTTCACAGCACACACAGCACACAGTTGTCTTTGCAGTCTGCTTAACTTGCATAAACTGATGGGTTGGGTGATCATCTGGTCACTTTCTACCTGGTCATTCACCAACTAGAGAGCCTGCTGTCTCTCTTGCTGTGTCACAAGCAGTGTGTGTGTGTGTGTGTGTTGTTCCAGAGGCTGACATCTTGCTACATATTGCTGAAAGTACAGTGTGTAAAATGTGCTGATGATTTGTAAATTGTATTCTTCGATACAGTACTAGTGTTCATTTGAGTATGTTGATATTGCTTTGTTCAGTTATTGCTCTGTTCAGTTATTACTTTGACATGTAGTCACAGCTCCGCTGTGATTAATCTAGAAAATTGCCATGTCGTCATATGCTTGGAGCAGTGTTCCATTTGCTTCTTCTTAACGTCACAGTCAATGACGTCTCTGGACACTGATAGTTTGTTCCAGAATGTTCTAGTGAGTGCATACCACGTGTTCTTTCTCATTTGCTGCCAGGGATGAAGGTTAGGTTCCTTATCCCCTTAAGTGGAATAGATTTAAATGTTGAGCATAAGCTTAGCTATGTTGATATCTGGCTTTGATGAAATGGATAACTTGTGTAGGTTCATTCACCACTTAATGGTCAAGCCATGATAGTTCTTCCAGTTGTACTGAGCACTGACTATTTATCCTCTCAGTTTGCCAGTATTATATCAAAGCAACTGATTCTGTTTTTATTATTCATGTATGATTTCACATGCTGATATCAGTTATATGATGCTACAGTGTTTCACTGATTCTCATTACTCTTAAGATGTGTGTAGTATGCTGTCAAGCTTACAAGATAGTGTTGGATTAATATCAGCTATTGGTTAAAACCACCTGATATGTATCACAATTTGTTAATTATAATTTAGTTATCATGCTCTCTCCTACATGGCTTACTCCAGTATAGTGCTACATGATAAACTGATTCTTTTGAGTCACTTTGACACAGTATAAGCTTTACCTAATCTTTTCTGTCAGTGTACTTTCACTAAATCAGCTTAGCTTCAATCACTTTAACTGCACTGTTTAAATGTATTAGAAATGTCATTTGATGTCAGTCGTTTGGTCTTCACACATATGCATTATCTTATCTTATGTTGTTGCTTATACCAAACCGAGTGATAGTCTTTACTTGTAATATGTTTCCATGTGCTTTACTATTCACTTGTGCTGACATATTGTGCTTAATGACTTATGTTTGTGTTATTCCAGGAACTGTTTTCTTCTTCTTCTCAACTTCTAAATAACTATTGGAGAAATATAACAATAGAAAAACCCTTTTGTGACTGGCCTCTATATGTTCCTGGCCTGTGCACCGGTATTATTGTCTATCCTTTAATACCGGGAATCATCATTTGTTAGTTCTTTTGTACCGTCCCTTTATATACCACTCGGGTAACACGTCTACATAAAAAAGAAGCACACCCATAAAACAAAAAATTCTGAACAATACAGGGAAAAGAAAGAAGTCAAAAATGATTTTATTCAGAAAGAAACATACAAACACAAAGAGACAAAGAAAAAAAGCCAAGAGAATTCGATTATACAACATTAGTAATAACATGAACAACAACAACAACATAACAGATGAAACAGCACTACGGTAGTGATCCTTTCACTTTCAAGCTTGGTATGGTTGATCCTGTTTCCGTTTGGAATCTATCCTTTGGTTTGGTTCTGTGTGTGGCTCAACTGTCGGCTGGATGGCCTCTTCGTCTCCTGCCCTCAAGTGTCAATTAACAGCTAAACATTCAGTGGTGACAAGTACGTACCCTAGATCAAAGGAAACCAAAATAACTTTGCATACTTGATCAGGCATGATAAGAAAACATCGGTCGTCATAAATTCTAAGTCGGAACTAAGAAGGAAATGATGACAATCATGCACTCTTAATCTAAGGAAGGAAATAACAAGCATGCACTCTTAATCTGACTAAGGAAGGAAATAACAAGCATGCACTCTTAATCAGACTTGGGAAGGAAATAAGAATCATGCACTCTTAATTAGACTTAGGAAGGAAATAATAATCATGCACTCCTAATCAGACTTAGGAAGGAAATGATCACAGTTATGTATCAAGCATGGGAAAATCTGATAAAATTTATGTTTAGATTTTATGTTTAGACGTTTAGTTAATTGAACATGACAAGAAAATGATAACAATTATGAATAATCATTGAAACAATAACAATCATGCACTACAAAATTCTTAACACATAAGAAGGGGATTATGAGAATGCACTATTCAAGTATACACAGAAGGAGAATGATGATGATCATGCATTCCTTAATTAGAAATAGGGAAGAAATTGTAATATTAATACATTTCTCAATTATGAATAGGAAGGGAATGATAACAACCATGATTTCCTTAACTAGAAATACAGAGAAAATTATGACAATGTGTTCCTCAATTAGAAATACAAAGAAAACTATGACAATGCATTCTTTAATTAGAAATACAAAGAAAATCATGACAATGCATTCTTTAATCATAAATACAAAGAAAACTATGAAAATGCATTCTTTAATTAGAAATACAAAGAAAACTACGATAATCATGCATTCTTTATTCAGATGTAACAAGATTTTAACAATCATGCATTCTATAGCCGGGCACAGAAAGTGAAGGATAACCATAACCTTAATCAAGAATAGGAAGTGCTTTATAGCAGGCATACATTCTGAACAACAACCCACAAAAAAGAACAAATCCTGTAAATGAAGCCTTAGCAATGTATTATCAGAGGATACATGAAGCAACCCAGCATTGCTTTGCCTCCACACAACGTCTGTACACGTGGGAAAGGAAAACAAATTATGTGAACATTTGACACCATGCACACAGTACATACTAGCCATTTTCTTTTCGGCAATGACACTCAGTTCAAAAAGAAGTGATGGTGTGTATTGCTACTGACCAACACATTCGCATTTCACCTCACTGACTGATCAACAGACATAAAACGTCAACAGAAGCCCGCGCGCGAAATAAACTGGAGCAGCTGGTGTTCCAGCACACAGGAAGGGAAGCAGCCGGTGCACGGTCAGCTGAAATGTGTCATCATCTGCAGGAAGATGAACAGACAACCACAATGTGTCATCATATGCAGGAAGATGAACAGACAACCACAATGTGTCATCATATGCAGGAAGATGAACAGACAACCACTATGTGTCATCATCTACAGGAAGATGAACAGACAACCACAATGTGTCATCATATGCAGGAAGATGAACAGACAACCACTATGTGTCATCATCTACAGGAAGATGAACAGACAACCACAATGTGTCATAATCTGCAGGAAGATGAACAGACAACCACAATGTGTCATAATCTGCAGGAAGATGAACAGACAACCACTATGTGTCATCATCTGCAGGAAGATGAACAGACAACTATTATGTGTCATCATCTGCAGGAAGATGAACAGACAACTACTATGTGTCATCATCTACAGGAAGATGAACAGACAACCACTGTGTGTCATCATCTACAGGAAGATGAACAGACAACCACAATGTGTCATAATCTGCAGGAAGATGAACAGACAACTACAATCTGATGACACACACACAAGCAAAAAGAAAGAAAAAAATGTCGCGCTAATCAAATGATATACAACGGGCCTCCCTTTCAGATCTGCTCCCAAGTTTACTCCAATATTCTGCATTCGATGACAAAACCTTCAATAAGACTTCTAACCAGCTCTCTCTCTCTCTCTCTCTCTCTCTCTCTCTCTCTCTCTCTCTCACACACACACACACACAAAGATACCTACAATTAAAGTTTGGAAGCTCTCTCTATTTTGTCAGCACACGTGGAAGCAGATACATAATTCAGATACATACAGCGAAAAATGATAATGGACCAGAAGACTGAGAACAATATGGTAACGAGTGAAAGCACAAAGAGCCCTTTCCTACGCCAGGAAGGACATGGTGGTGTCAGTGAGAAACGAGTGAGGCAGGAAGTGGTGACACGCTGCACCTGGCTCTTTCAGGCCCCGACCAGCACCGATCTGCCCACAGCGACACGACACAGTGCCAGTGGGGGTCTGTCTGTCACTATCAGCAACCTTGCTGTCAATGATCTACAGTGAAAAATAGGGAGAGGGGTGGAGGACAGACGTCGTTTTCCTGGCACTGTGAACCCCCCCCCTCCCCCATCCCTCCAAAAAATACAACAACAAACAAACAGAAAATCAAACAAAAACATACAACAAAAATACAGAACAACTGAATCTTTCAACATTAATACATTTCCACCATTTAACATTCAGAATATTTTCAGCATGGCAACCACACGATTATTTTATTATTGGCATCATCATTATTTTATATATGCATGAGTCGACCTCGCACAACAATGTCCTTGCGTAACGATATTAACACAGTTTATGTTTGTTACACTCACGATAACGTTTGCTCCCCAAGGGTGCACAACTTTGAGAACGTCTCCGGAAATGTTTTTCTGCAGTTTGTCTTTTCTTTCTTTCTTTTTTCTTTTTCGTTTTGTCCTGTGAAGCACTGGCTTGACAGTTTGCGACCTTTGGGTGTGAAGGTCAATTTACTCCAATTTTCACGCTCCTAAACTTATCTATATCCGGTTTTTGTTAGCAAAATGCTTTATTTTCTCCGCAGCAACACCCCAATTTCTCTATAACAGTTGCATGCACAGTAGCATTTACATGTTATGTTGACATATTCTCAAAGTATGGCATCCATCGGTCGCCACATACAGTGTAATAATCAGAAACGGTCTCAAAATTTCCATGTGCAACACACTATTAACTAACCAAGCAGCGTATGTATTACGTCTTCCAAGCCTAGCACATGCGTGGAGTGTGTGTACAGGATTTCACAATGTATCTCTTACCAAGCAACACCTCCATGGTATCAATGTGTAATATCAACATGCTTTCCACATCTAAAATCGTTGGTGACAAGACATATCAACATTCTCTGACCTGTCAGTCACTGAGTATACGTTTCCACATACGTGCATTCTTCATGTTTAAGGGTTTATATGAACCGCCTTCATAATATCCTCCATATATAGATAATAATCATGCGATACATGTGTAATATCTACATTTTGTCCGTGTGCAACATTCACACATTCTCCATGTTAAACGCACATAATATTTCATCCACGTCACTCAGTGAGTTCTCTGTGTCTAACAGTCACCACAGACCTTCCCTGACACCTTCTTTGTATTCACATGTCCACACTGTGGGCACAGCTAAGTCACGTCACTACACGCTCAGTCTGTACCGAGATGAAGGAGCGGCGCTGTGCATGGAGTGGGGTGTAGGGCTGGGCAGAGTGGCTGATGACCTGTGACTGATGACTGATGACCTGTGGATGATGACTGATGACCTGTAGCTGATGACCTGTGGCTGATGACTGATGACCTGTGGCTGATGACTGATGACATGTGTATGACCGATGACCTGTAGCTGATGACCTGTGACTGATGACCTGTGACTGATGACCTGTGACTGATGACCTGTGGCTGATGACCTGTGGATGACTGATGACCTGTGGATGACTGATGACCTGTAGCTGATGACCTGTGACTGACGACTGATGACCTATGGCTGCTGACTGATGTCAGATGACCTGTGGCTGATGACTGATGACCTGTGGCTGATGACCTGTGACTGATATCCTGTGACTGATGACCTGTGACTGATGACTGATGACCTGTGGCTGATGACCTGTGGATGATGACTGATGACCTGTAGCTGATGACCTGTGGCTGATGACGGATGACCTGTAGCTGATGACCTGTGACTGATGACCTGTGGCTGATGACTTTTGGCTGATGACTGATGACCTGTGGCTGATGACCTGTGACTGATGACCTGTGACTGATGACATGTGACTGATGACTTGTGGCTGATGACCTGTGGATGATGACTTGTGGCTGATGGCTGATGACCTGTGACTGATGACCTGTGACTGATGACCTGTGACTGATGGCTGATGACCTGTGACTGATGCCCTGTGACTGATGACTGATGACCTGTGACTGATGACCTGTGACTGATGACTTGTGGCTGATGACTGATGACCTGTGTCAGAGCTGCAGTCGTCACTTTCCACACGTGACCTTTTATCCCGTTCCACGATGGAATCAACCCGTTACTCAGCCGTCACCGCCATGTTCTCTCCATTTTCAAATACTGCACGCTGTGCACAGGAAACATCCGCAGTGTTTTCCATTGTTATCACCTGCACCAACACGCCCCCTATGGGCCCAGTTCTTCTGTTTCACAGTCACACAGTTCAAATTGTCCACGTCTGTCTTTAAACATCCTATTAACCACACATTTGCTACTTCATTGGACACGTTCTATGTTTTCTACGAGTTCTCCAGACGTGTTCCAGAAGAAACATGTTTCTCGTGTACACATCCCTTGTTTTCAGATCAAGTCCATGTCTTTCCTTCTGTTTTCTTTTAGCACGCTGATGCAGCTCATTCCATTGTCCCTGTGCATTTCAGTCGAGTTTTCAAGCCACAATGTTAGCAATGTGTGTTTGCGCAACATCTCGTGCCTCTCAACAATTAAAAAGGTTTCCTAAAATTAATGTGTTCCCTGAACTGACACTATGTCGTGGAAGTGCAGATATGTGTGTGTGTGTGTGTGTGTGTGTGTGTGTGTGTGTGTGTGTGTGTGTGTGTGTGTGTGTGTGTGTGTGCGCGAGCGTGTTATGCATGTACACAGTTGACTTCGGCACATATAATTCCATCGTTGTTGGCTGACAACCAGATATTACATAATGTTTGATATAGTTCGTGATAAATTATTTTCAAGCAAAAGAATGACATCACCTGACCAGAATAAACAGCGTACAACAATAAAATATTTTTCATAATAAAACGTGCCATTCTTCACACTGCTATGTGAACATCAGCACACAGCTCCACTGAACACCAAAACAATTAAGCAGTTAAATACAGTGACATTACTCACACAGTGTGCTCCAAGTGTAATGTAAACCAAAGATAACAAGAGGATATGAAAACCGCATTATATATGTTTTTTTTTCGGGATAACAGGACACGGAATTGGACCAGAGTGAAAAAAACCCAAAACATTTCTGAGTGATAGACAACGGTCATGCCATATGCATATTCCCCAGTTACTGCGATATGATATCAACAATCAAATACAGTATACTACCCTAGTGACTGATTTTCATTGAAGGTGAGCCAAAGGCCTGCTGCGACCAATATTGCTGTCATCACATTGTCACATTTTACCACCTCCACCATTACTACCTTCCCCCACCCCCAAATCAGGTGATGGGTTACCAAGTACTAGGTAATGGTTAAAGAAAGAAAGAAAGAATGAAAGAAAGAAAGAAATGATATTTTACCTTAAGTAATGGCCACTTCTTTGAGCTTTTAATGCCACATCTGAGAATCTAATATCAGGATGGTGGTCAGATATTGTGTGTGTGTGTGTGTGTGTGTGTGTGTGTGTGTGTGTGTGTGTGTGTGTGTGTGTGTGTGTGTGTGACCTGTATTGAAAATGCCATATAATAATAATGATATAATAATAGTAACAACAACAACAACAAGAATAATAATAATGATAATGATATCAATAATAATAGATAATGTTGTTCTTGAATAAACCATTTTGGAAACATGTGAAAATACACATTGTATAAGCAGAGTGTTAAATCTAACGAACTGGTGAATGGAGTATTGCTGCCCACAGACACAGACACACAGATAGGCAGATACACCCACGTGACACATCTCGTTCTGACCACTTTGGTTGATGCACGCTCTTTCCCAGCTGCTGGTGTCTCTGTTCTGCCTGTCCCTTGGTCACCGACACCTGTCTCACACATGACAACAATGACATTTTAGATGCTGAGTCGGCAACTGAAGTACCCAAGAGCGCCTGCATTCACGTTAACAAACATTTCAGCACTGTTCTAACGTTCACTATCAGTGTGTTCTGGCAGCAGCAGTCGCGTGTTCCCGTGAATGACGCTGTCTGACACAATGACAACAGGTAAATGTCCTTGTCATAATTCATCAGGTATGTGTACATCTGTACATCTGTGCGTTCTCCTGACTTAGTCTGCATCAGGAAATGTCTACGTCGGGTTCTGTTCCGCTGCATATCATTTTCTGTATATACATATTGTCGGCACACCCACCACAATAATATTACAGTATGACAGACGTTATGTTCCGGAGAATCCTTTCCACTTTCAATGTGATTCTCAAAGGCCTGAGGCGGCAAGTGTTCTTTCCTCTCTTCTCTCCAGTCAACCTTGCGTGCTCCCGGTCATGTTGTCAGCATTTCTCATACCTCGGTTCGGAAGCCTTCCATAAGTGAATGAGCTAACGTGCATAACTATAATACCACATTCACAATCACAAAACAACCAGCATGTTTCCATTCTTAGATATGAATAATGTAACACACGGAGCATGGTGTTTATTTTTCATTCGTTTACTGTTTGATGGTAAGGAACCTGAAAAACGTGTTCTCACGTTCTGAACCCTACATGATACAGTATGTTTCCCCTTCAATCAAGACGTTTAAAACGGGATATAATCTGGGTATTCTATGCCTTCATACTTTCCAGTTGTACAAGGAATGGTCCACGACGAAGACAACGTTCTACCTGGGTGTTCAGACGTGTGGTGGCACGGAGTGACAGTGTTCTGATGGACAGTCCCCCCTTCACTGAGCACGGTGCTGTGTGTTCTGATGGACAGTCCCCCTTCACTGAGCACGGTGCTGTGTGTTCTGATGGACAGTCCCCCTTCACTGAGCACGGTGCTGTGTGTTCTGATGGACAGTCCCCCCTTCACTGAGCACGGTGCTGTGTGTTCTGATGGACAGTCCCCCCTTCACTGAGCACGGTGCTGTGTGTTCTGATGGACAGTCCCCCTTCACTGAGCACGGTGCTGTGTGTTCTGATGGACAGTCCCCCCTTCACTGAGCACGGTGCTGTGTGTTCTGATGGACAGTACCCCCTTCACTGAGCACGGTGCTCTGTGTTCTGATGGACAGTCCCCCCTTCACTGAGCACGGTGCTGTGTGTTCTGATGGACAGTCCCCCCTTCACTGAGCACGGTGCTCTGTGTTCTGATGGACAGTACCCCCTTCACTGAGCACGGTGCTCTGTGTTCTGATGGACAGTCCCCCCGTCACTGAGCACGGTGCTGTGTGTTCTGATGGACAGTCCCCCCTTCAGAAATGTCTGGAAATATAAATCATGTGCTTCCCCAGTAACATGAAAATGTAAAGCGCTGTACAGTTTACTGAAATGAGATATCCTCAGTCAGAACATTATTTTACACTTTGATATCATCATTATGCAATAAATGTGTATGACCAAAGCTTCCACAATAATTGTTCTCTTTGAAGTTTCGTTGCCTGGGGTACTGTATATTTTGTTTCTCAGACAGAAAAAGTATCGGGCATTGCCTGCCACCAAAAGCTGCAGCTAAAGGCGAAAACACCAAAAAACACAAGACTGAATGTTTTGCGTTGCCATGAATTTCACTTTCGGCAAAACACCGTTTTGTTGCGTCGTTTCATGGCAGTCCAGGGCTGAAACGTTTCCCACACACGAGATGAAGGGACACACAGCGCTCAGCGGGGGAGTGTTGTCTGACCGTGTCCACACACGTCGCCAGTCACCATCGTCAGCTCTCCCTCTACACACCCACACTCCAGTCACCATCGTCAGCCCTCACTCTACACACCCACACTCCAGTCACCATCGTCAGCCCTCACTCTACACACACCCACACTCCAGTCACCATCGTCAGCCCTCACTCTACACACCCACACTCCAGTCACCATCGTCAGCCCTCACTCTACACACACCCACACTCCAGTCACCATCGTCAGACCTCACTCTACACACACCCACACTCCAGTCACCATCGTCAGCCCTCACTCTACACACACCCACACTCCAGTCACCATCGTCAGCCCTCACTCTACACACACCCACACTCCAGTCACCATCGTCAGCCCTCACTCTACACACACCCACACTCCAGTCACCATCGTCAGCCCTCACTCTACACACACCCACACTCCAGTCACCATCGTCAGACCTCACTCTACACACACCCACACTCCAGTCACCATCGTCAGCCCTCACTCTACACACCCACACTCCAGTCACCATCGTCAGACCTCACTCTACACACACCCACACTCCAGTCACCATCGTCAGCCCTCACTCTACACACCCACACTCCAGTCACCATCGTCAGACCTCACTCTACACACACCCACACTCCAGTCACCATCGTCAGCCCTCACTCTACACACCCACACTCCAGTCACCATCGTCAGACCTCACTCTACACACACCCACACTCCAGTCACCATCGTCAGCCCTCACTCTACACACACCCACACTCCAGTCACCATCGTCAGACCTCACTCTACACACACCCACACTCCAGTCACCATCGTCAGACCTCACTCTACACACACCCACACTCCAGTCACCATCGTCAGCCCTCACTCTACACACACCCACACTCCAGTCACCATCGTCAGACCTCACTCTACACACCCACACTCCAGTCACCATCGTCAGCCCTCACTCTACACACCCACACTCCAGTCACCATCGTCAGCCCTCACTCTACACACACCCACACTCCAGTCACCATCGTCAGCCCTCACTCTACACACCCACACTCCAGCCACACACACATATCCAAAACAGTTCCTTCCACAGGACAAAGAAGTGTGACTCACTCCGCCATGCACGCAGCAGTACATTTTCCATCTCCACCTCCCCCCCCCCACTCTGACAGACATAACGCAACAATGAAACCTAATGACCAATCAGATGCATGAACACACACAAATGAACAAATGAACGAAAAATCAAATCTCTAAATCAGATGAATTAATACATCAAACACAAACAAACTGACATTGTGTTCACTCAGCCACGGTCCAAGATCTATAAAAAGGTGGATTGGACTTGAAAGCTGGCCGCACGTCCCACGTACTGCATGGCGACACTACACACTGCCGTTGTGCTGCAGTCTCTCCAGCTCCCCCTGACCTCTGCCCCTGCCCTCGTCACCCAGAGTGGACAGGGGGATGTAACCCGCCCCTCCTCCCCCTACCACCCCTGCACCAGCGCCACTCTGGCTGGAAGAGGGACGGGGGTGGTGGGAGCGGGATCCGGCGTCCGTGGTGAACTGGGTGGACATGGTGCTTCTCTGGTCAGAGCGGAGCAGACTGCGGGACCGCATGGACCGGGGTAAGGCGCTGCGGATGACGGTCAGCACCTGGGGACAGATGACAGAGGGGAGGAGGGGTGCAGGGCTCACCAAGGAAGACTAAAGAGCTGGTAAACATAAACTGAAAAAAAACACGACACTAAGCTGTTACACTGTCAGGAGAATCGAAAGACAGGAAGGAAGAGAGAGAGAGAGAGAGAGAGAGAGAGAGAGAGAGAGAGAGAAGTGGGGGGAGGGAGGGAGTAGGGAATAAGAGAAAGGAAAGAAAGGGAAATGAATGAAACTTGGTCAAAAGGACAAGTAGTATCATATTGCCTACTATCCTGGACTTTATGCGCGCGCATTTAAGAAGTATAAAATGTTGATGCAGATATTCAAAACAAATATGTATGTTGACCTGGCAGATGGGAAAAACCTCCACCATTAGCCCGCCAGGTGCGACGGGGATCGAACTCAGGAAACTGGCGAGGATCCAGCGCTCCGACCACTTGACCACCGCACATGTCGCACACCTCATTCTCGCACATGCTTCTCAGTGCTCTTGTACGTATTGCACCCCACCCCCTATACTTGAAAACTATTACACAACAGATTTCTGTGTGAAATCGGCCTGCTCTCTCCAGGGAGAGCGCGTCGCAACACTGAAAACGTCACCAATTTTGTTTTCTGTCAGCGAGTGTATTTGCTTTTCTATCAAAATTGATTTTTCTGAAAGAATTTTGCCAGGGACAACCTTTCTGTTGCTGTGGGTTCTTGTACGTGCAATAAACGCATGACGCACTCGAGACCTTAATGTATCGTCTGATCCAAATGACATGAGTTCAGACCACCGTTCCATGTCTAGTGTATAATGAGAAAAACTGGTGAGTGAGCTCAAATTCTCTCGCTCCCTAAGCGAACGCTTTACCTGCGTTCCAACACTTCAGAACCTCTACCACAACACGACTGAAGATTACTTGTACTCCTCCTCCTCCTACTACTACACTTAACCAATCTTGTTATTATTCAAGCCGATCAAGGTAACTTCCCAGCTGTACAGATAAAAAACAACAACAAAAAACAAAAAAAAGAAAACAAAACCCCACTGATATTTATCAATACCGTGTTGTAAACACCTCCCCAAATAAAGTTTTATAAAGTTTGATCTGTTCCAGTAAAGTAAAAGAAAAATTGAATAGTGGGTGAGTGTATATCTAAAGGGGTCGACGCACTGTCAGAGCAGAACGCATACCTGATAGATTGGTGTTTGATACAAAGTCGATGTTTTGTTTAGGCAGCGATAAATACTACATTGTCCTGAGTAAAAAGAGTCTGGATCAGGTTGAACTACATGTCCTGATCTTGCAGTGATGCTGAAAGAAGGTCTGGCTCATCACAAACAATTTTCAAATAAGTGTGGTGTTCCCTGTGGCCCGATGTCTGGAAAGATCCAGGCAGTACTCACCTCCCCGTTCAGGTAACAGAATCCAATGGCCACCAGGGCTCCCTGTAACACACACAGCTCGCCGTCACTTGCAGCGTGTGCAATAGGCAGTCCACAACTGTCCTTCACCCCCCCCACCTCGCCACTCACACACCGGACACCTTTATTTTACACCCTATTCAAGTGTAAGAATGGAGGAAGAATGTAGTACCTCCGCAGATTCAATGTAGGTGTTAATTTTGTATTTTCATTTCGATGATTTATCATATTCAATTCAGTGTCAAATTCGGAAAGGGTTTGCATTGATGTACTGAAGCTGTTGGACGTATTTCGGATTATTGTTACTGGACAGCCCCCTCGTTCCCCCCAGTCCCTCCAACACACTCACACTCACAGACACAGACACACAGATAGACAGACAGACAGAGAGACACAGACACAGACAGACAGACAGACAGACACACACACACACACACACACACTGTTTCCTTATCCTGAAAATGGAAGCTGTTCTATTTTAAAACTAAATATGTTGGAAATGTTACTTGAATAATTATGCGGTAATTATCAGTTTGACCACAGATCAACCTGTCACATGCTGACGTGCCACATTCCTGTCCGGTCATCAGCTCCAGTGACGTCAATGTTTCACAAACTGTTGTTAGTGTACAGTGATTCACTTCTTAGCTTAAATGTCCCATGTGTTAGCTCTTAATTGTTTTATCTTTTATTTTTTCTAATTATTAACATGTATCACACCCTCCTCACCCACCACCACACCCTCCTCACCCTCACCTACCACCACACCCTCCTCACCCACCACCACACCCTTCTCACCCACCACCACACCCTCCTCACTCAGCACCACACCCTCCTCACTCAGCACCACACCCTTCTCACCCACCACCACACCCTCCTCACCCACCACCACACCCTCCTGAAGCAGAAAGACAAAGAAAGGACAGGGTCTTGTCCATCTTACTGCCTTGTCTTTCGGGCACCCTTACCGTCAATGGGGGATGGTCTGTAGCGGCATGGATTGTGGCCCTTGCTTGGACTGTCGCCGGCGACAGTACGTGCACCCTCACTGCACATATCGTCACCCCTCCACGCTGGTGCTGTTGTTGCTGCACGCCCTTGCAGTGGATTGTCGCCGGTCTTGCTGTTGTTGCTGTGTGCGTGTGTTCGTGTGCGCACGCGTGTATGAGACTGCAGTTTGTTTGTTTGTGTGAGTGTGTGCGTGCATGTGTATTTCGTGTGGATGTTTGATAGTACTTCGTTTTTATGTTAAAGGGGAGAGGTGGCGGTATAATATGTACGGGTGTATTGGGCGTGTGTGTGTATGGGGTGAGTGTGCGTGCGTGTTTGTGTGTGCGTGTTTGTTTGTTTGTTTGTGTGTGTGTGTGTGTGTGTGTGTGTGTGTGTGTGTGATCTTATCTGCGAAAGCACAGCCCAACAAGGCCACGCTGGGTCGTAAAAGTTAAGTCACAACTCCTCACCCAGTGGGTTTGGGATCTTGAGTCGATCGTGAACGTCAAGAGTGGTTAGGTTTGGCTACTGTCACTCTGTGTGTGTGTGTGTGTGTGTGTGTGTGTGTGACCTTATCGCGAGGGCACAGCCCTTCAACGACTCTACGCTGGGTCGTAAAAGTTACGTCACAACTCCTCACTCACTCTTCACAACAGCACCAGCACAGAGGGACGACAATATGTGCAGTGAGGGCATCATGTGTTGCTGCCGGCGACAATCCATGCAGGGGAGACAATACATGCCGCAGCATGGTCATCGCCATCAGACGTTAAACCTGAATGTAACTAATTGACGCTATCTTTTCCCCCGCAACATCAAGTCAGTTAGAAGTAGGAAAAGCAATGTCAAAATGTTTCACTGTGGGACTTTTGGTTATAGTTGTTTTCGAATCAACATCTTTCCACTTCCAGTGACACTAATGAGGTTATACAACGTCTTTGACTTGTGACAAGGTGAGAGATGACGGTCAGCAGGTGTGGGGTCTGACCAGTTCCAGTAGCCGTGCTGTCGGTGTCTGGTGGATAAAACAAACACAGCAGGGACCTGGCTGTCTCACCTGGGTGCTGGTGACGATCTTGGAGAAGATCTCAAAGACATAGTTGGTGGGCTGTGGCCGCGCGATCACCATCACCACCTGCAGCCCGAACAGAGGCACCAGGATGGCTGCTGCCTTGGCCGCTCGTCTGTGTCATTCATCACCATCATTATCATCATCATCATCAGCATCAGCAGCAGCATCAGCATCATCATCATCAGCAGCAGCATCATCATCCTGACATCATCATCATCATCAACATCATCATCACCATCATCATCATCATCATCATCATCACCACCATCATCATCCTGACATCATCATCATCAGCATCATCATTCTGACATCATCATCACCATCAGCATCATTATCATCATCCTGACATCATCATCATCAGCATCATCCTGACATCATCATCATCATCATCAGCAGCAGCAGCATCATCATCCTGACATCATCATCATCAGCAGCAGCAGCATCATCATCATCGTCATCATCCTGACATCATCATCAACGACAGAGCGTGGTCATCGTCTTGCCGATCATGGCCATCAGAACATTGCCCTTCATCCATCAGTCAACACCACACGCAGAACAATCAACAACATCCATCAAAGAAGTATGCGTGTGTTTGCGGCGCACATACACACACACACATACACAAGCGCACACACACACATACACAAGCGCACACAGGCACACAGACACACATACACACACACACACACGCGCGCGCGCGCGCACACACACACACACACACACACACACACACACACACACACACACACACACACACACACACTCACACACACATATACACACAGACAGACAGAGATCGAGGGACAGAGACAGATACAGAGAAACAAACAAACGGACAGACAGAGAAAACACACACACACACACACACACACACACACACACACACACACACACACACACACACACATACACACAGAGACAGACAGACAGAGATCGAGGGACAGAGACAGATACAGAGAAACGAACAAACGGACAGACAGAGAAAACACACACACACACACACACACACACACACACACACATACACACGCGCACGCACGCACAAGAAGAATCATCATCATCATCATCAACATCATCAAGATCATCATTATCATGGTCATCATCATCATCATCATCATCATCATCACCTGTAACTGCTGGGTTCATTGGGGTGGCTCTGCAGCTGTGTCATCATGACGTAGAGGATCTTGGCCAGGAAGAAGATGTTGCCCTGCACACAGCACACAGGGCACCGCCCACTGCTGACCCCCACACCAGCATGGGGGACTGGACGGAATGCATGGATGGGGAATGAATGTAAGGAGGACAGGAGGGAGGAAGGAGGGAGGGAGGGCAGAAAGAAACAATGAAAGACGAATGAATGATTAAAAAAATGAAAGGAACAAAGAAAGAACCAATGAAAGAATGAGTGAATGAATGAAAGCATGGGATCTTGCTAATCAAATTTTGCCAGACAATACAGATCAGTCAGTACGAGATCAAATGAATACTAATTAACTAACTGACTAACTAACTAACTTACTCACTACATTATACAGCATATAAATGAAAAAAAAAAAAGAAAAGAAAAAAGCTGGGGGAAGGATGTTTGTTGCTTTTTTGGTTTTGTGGTTATGGTGGTGGCACTTCAGGTTTTTTTTAATCAAAAGAGGGCAGCATACTTGTCTGTCTGTGTGTCTGTACATCACTTTGTCTGTCTGTCCGTTGGGCTGTTTGTGTGAGTGTTGTGTGATAGAAAGACATGATGACAGACAGAGGCAGAACGAAATAGACAGACATGTTGATGCAGACATAGGGAGAAAGAAAGAGAGAAAAAGAGATCTGACTTTGGCCATCAACCCTATCATGACAATAGTGTATGAGAATAATGATTAAGGAAATTACTCAGATCTGAAAATACAAAAAGACGATTCCATTCAGAAACGCCACAAGAAGCTAAAGAGAGAGAGAGAGAACTAAGAATTCAGAAGGTTTAACTCTCTCCATACGAACGGCGAAAGAGACGACGTTAACAGCGTTTCACCCCAATTATCATCATCAAAATATTGCAAGTGGAAGGCTCTTATACTGAAGAGGTGAATGTTGACAAAGAATACCACAATTCTGACGACGGAAGCTAAAGGTTGGGTCATTCAGACACCCACTGGACATCCGAGGGGTCTGTGTAGAGGAGGAGAGAGGACTGGCCGTACTGAGTGAGTTAATGTACATCGACCTTTGGCCACAATACATCTGGCTGGTGGAAAGGGCATGTGGTGGGGGTGGGGGTGATATAGATAATTACGAGAGAGAGAGAGAGAGAGAGAGAGAGAGAGAGAGAGAGAATACTGACAATATCTGGACCTCACCCTTCCTTTCCAACGTCTTTCTATCAATGAAGACAGACTGGCAGACAGCAGGCCCGGACGGCCCAGGTGGAGAATACAGTTAATGTAATTAATTAGCAGGGACCGCATCTCGCCTCACGACTGTTCCGTGGATCACTGCTTGGCCCCCAACAAGCATGCAGCATTCAACCTTCTCTCTTTCTCCTGGCTTGTACTAAGCCTCCACACAAAGAGTTCCAGCCACAGACACTTAACATTACCCATCAAAATGGCTGCCTAAACGGCGGGGTACCATTAAAAACGGTCACGTGAAAGCCCTCTCGTGGATAGAAGTGAACGCGAAAACTGCAGCCACAAACGAAGAAAATGAATAATGATGATGATGATGATGATGATGATGATGAAGTCATTGTCGCTGTCCATCTGATGGTGGTGTGTTCCTAGTGCTGTTAGTGCGGCGTTAAGACAGGTTGCCTCCCCTCACTTTCCGGGAATGGTTATCACGGTCAGCACAGAAGAGGCCCTCTGCTGTCGCAACTCAATTTCTGTTCAGCTGACAGCCAGGGGAGAGGTGCTGCCTGAAGAGGTCTTCACAGAGCGAGCCCGCTGTCACGTGACAGGGTCACAAATGATAACCTCCCCCACTCTGGGGGACAGAAGGCTCGCACAACATTTCATGGAAGATTCACATAGTTTTTCTTGTTTAGCTTTCTCTTTCTCTGTCTGTCTGCCCTGGTAAACGACATCCAAGATCTACAGCTGCTTGTGGATGGGACCAGCAGCTTCGCAAGAAAAACTGGAAAAAGCACCAGTACCAAGAAGGCAAAGAACTGTTTGAGAGGTGAACATCCAGCGAAAATTGATGTCTTTATTGATTTAAAAAAGTTGAGGATATAGAAAAACAACAACTCGTACCCCCAGCAAGAGACAAACGGACAGATGGATGAAACAGCAGCAGCTCCAGTGACTTTGAACATGAACTGAAATACTGGACTAGAACTGAAGACAACAGCAGCTATGAAGAAACAAGCAAAGTATGGAGCAAAAGGAAATTTCCTCTGAGACTCTGAGAACTGGCATTTTATTAGTAAAATGTTCTCCCATCTGCAAATGGCCTCTCCACTGGCTGGGGCATGTACTGAGGCTCCCCACAGAAAGATCACAAACCAGCCGTGACCTGAACACCTGCAGGCCGAAGAAAAAGGGGCCAGCCCAAAATGAACTGACGGCAAACAGTGGAGTCAGACATGTCGACAGACAATGGGGTGACACCAACAAACAGTGGAGACAGACCTCAGACATGTCGACAGACAATGGGGTGACACCAGCAAACAGTGGAGACAGACCTCAGACATGTCGACAGACAATGGGGTGACACCAACAAACAGTGGAGACAGACCTCAGACATATCGACAGACGATGGCGTGACACCAGCAAACAGTGGAGACAGACCTCAGACATGTCGACAGACAATGGGGTGACACCAGCAAACAGTGGAGACAGACCTCAGACATGACGACAGACAATGGGGTGACACCAGCAAACAGTGGAGACAGACCTCAGACATGACGACAGACGATAGGATGACACCAGCAAACTGGTTGAGGACCGTGGATTATGGAGCGCCTTGACTGCCTCATGCGTCCAACGACACGGGACCATGTAAATCTTAATAAGAAAGTCTTTTTTTCATTGTTGTGAAAGCCTGAAATTTAGCAATTATTTTTACGCTAATTATTCTTTCTTGCGAAAAACAAACAAACCACCCTCATAAAATATCAGTCTGATTTTGTGACACACTTATACAGACGCCCCCACACCCCTCGCACTGCTCAACACCCCCAAATTGTCTCATCTGTCCACGTGTTTCCAGACAGGATGACAGCAGGCAGGCAGTCACAGGTCCAGACGGACACAACGGACACACGTCACCTGACTGGCTGTGCCGGAGCTCGGAGCTTTCACCCAGCTTTGTGTTGGACAGACATGTACTCCATTCAACATCCCACTTCCCGTCTTTCTCTCTCTCTCCCCACCCCCTCTCTTCCTCTGCCTTTGTCAATGATGTAAGTCCAACTAGTACTAGCTAGCAGAATTTTCACTTTCAATACATAGATTTAGGAATGAAATAATCTTAGCCAAAACCCCCTTTCTCCCACAGTGCATGGTCCAGACAGACACAGGTGATGAAAACGGTTGATGGAATCCATCAATTAGTGCCAGAGCTCACTCCTGAGACAGTTAATTGGCTGTGAACCCGTTCTCAGCGGTACGTGTTCTGCTCTTCGTTCCAACCAGCATGTACACTTCATTCAACCCTCTCTCTCTCTCTCTCTCTCTCAAACACACACACACACATACACGCGCGCGCACGCATCCCCCCCCACACCCACACCCCCACCACACACGCACAGAAACAAGCAATCTGTCAGTGAGAGAAGCCCTGTTGGAAAAGTGAATGATGTCCACAGCAGCCTTTGGAAAGTGGACAGTGATGGTGTGTTCCTCAAACCCACCGGCAGTGAGTTCCTGATAGGGGCTTTATAACTGACCGCACGTTCGCTAAAAAGCTTTCGTTTAAAATGCCCATCACTACACTAATACTGATGGGCATTTGTGATACCAATGGGCATTTGTAACACTGTATGGCAATACATGGTGATATTACCTGACGTGGTAAACTAAATGACATGGTAATACTAACTGGTATAACACTACTAAATGACTTGGTAATGCTAACTGGTATTGTAATACTGACATGGTAATACTGAAATGGTAATACTAACTGGTGTGGTAATACTAACTGGCATGGTAATACTGACATGGTAATACTAACATAGTAATACTGACATAGTAATACTGATTGACATGGTAATACTGACATGGTAATATTGACATGGTAAAACTACCTGACATGGTAATACTAACTGACATGATAATACATGGTAATACTAACTGACATGGTGATACTGACATGGTAATACTAAATGTCATAATAATACTGACATGGTAATACTGATATGGTAATACTAATTGAGATGGTAATACTGACACGGTGGTAATACTAACTGACATGGTAATACTGACATGGTAATACTAACTGACATGGTAATACTGACATGGTAATTCTGACATGGTAATACTGATAATACTGACATGGTAATACTAACTGACATGGTAATACTCACATGGTAATACTGACATGCTAATACTAACTGACATGGTAATACTCAAATGGTAATACTGATAATACTGACATGGTAATACTGATAATACTGACATGGTAATATTGATATGCTAATACTAACTGACATAGTAATACTCACATGGTAATACTGATAATACTGACATGATAATACTGACATGGTGATACTAATTGACATGATAATACTGACATGGTAATACTCACATCGTAATACTGACTGGATAGTAACGGCTCCACACAGTTCGGCTTCAGGAAGAAAAGGAGCACTGAATACCAGATCACCTTGCAAACAGAAGACATCGAAGACGGCTTCCAACAGAAGTTGAGGACTCGTGCTGTCTTTGTTGACCTCAGCAAAGCGTTCGACAGGGTCTGTAAGGAGGGCCTTCTCTTCAAGCTGCTCCAGAAGAAAGTGTGTGGCAAGATGTTCTTCTGGATCCGAAGCTACCTGTTCAACCGGACAGCCCGGGTCAAGCTAGAAGGCCAGACTAGTAATTCAGTGAAGATCAGGGAAGGTGTACCTCAGGGTGGAGATATCTCGCCTACCTTGTTCACCACCTTCATTGACGACATTGCTGACCAGCTGACCACCCACATCCCTCGGGCTCTGCACGCAGATGACCTTGCCATCCGGACCAAAGCGGTGCCACCGTCAGGATGCAAGAGGCTCTGAACCACATCTCAGACTGAGCAAGAGAGAGGCTGGTCATCATCAACAGGACCAATACTGAAGCCACCTGCTTCTTCCTCTCACCCAATAGAGAAAAGTTCACCCTAGGCATCGACGGTCAAGAAATCCCCCAGCAAGACACCCTAGCCTACCTAGGATTGAAGCTGGACAGCTCACCTGGACCCCTCAAATTAGCTCCATGCACAGCACAAGCCTCAGGAAAATGGCCATGATGAAGAAGCTAACAGGAACAAAATGGGGGGCCAACACAAAAATACTAAAAACAGACCCCACATGGAATATGCCGCCAATGCCTGGTCAGCTGCTGCTAAGATCAACCTCGACAGCCTGACCAAGACACAGAATGCTTGCCTCAGGCTCATCACAGGTGGCATGAAAACCATTCCAGTGTCAGCAAAGGAGAAAACAGCAGGCCTCCTTTCACTAGAAGAAAGGAGACAAGAAAAACTCCTGAGGCAAAATGAAAAACTGAAGAGACTCCCTTCACACCCCCTTCCCCACAAAGAGCCGACTGAAGCGACAGAGGCCAAACCACCAAATCAATACTCTTGAGAGGAAACACCACCATCCTCTGTCGACAACCAATCAGCCAACTGAATCCCTCCAATACTATGACTGGTAGGCAGATACCCCAGCCATCATGCTCAAATCCCAGGTGTCGAGAGCAAGGAGTGCCACGTAGCAGCTGATCTAAACTCGCTGACTCTGGAAGCACTAAGCACCAAATACCCTCCCGATACCTGGGCAAGAACATACACAGATGAATCTGCTGAAGAGGCAGTGAAGAACGGAGGAAGTTAGGTGTATATTAGATTCCCTGACGGCAAAACCATCAGCAAGTCAGTGGCTATAGGCACCCTGTCCACCAACTTCCGTGCTGATGCATGTGCTCTGCTACTGGCAGCCCAGACTTTCAGCCAGGAAGACACACTACCCACCAACACAGTGTTCCTGACTGACTGCAAGTCTATCCTGCAGGGTCTCCAGGCGCCAGGAGGAGAGCAGATCTTAAGAGACATCAGGCAAGAACTGAATCTCCTCAAAGAGAGAACTGTTGTGGTGCTGCAGTGGATCTCCTCCCACTGTGACACAGGAGGCAATGAAGAGGCGGGCCGCCTATCCAAGGCAGGCAGCAAATTAGAGCAGCCAGCCCACCCAGTGTCCTACAGCGAGGCAAAAACGATGTTGAGAGACAGATTCACGAAAGCATGGCACCAACGTCTGGACATCCGGCCAGAAGACGAAGAAGACGGTATCCAGGAGCTGGACAGAGCGGCACAGGCTACAATCTTCATACAGCGAACGGGACACCGTCTGAAGATGTCACATACTGATCGGTGCCCTTGTGGCACAGACCCCCTCCCATATCCCAGTCCTGCCCCACCTTCGAGGCTCTGAGACGCCAGGCATGACCCAGCCCGATGGAGCTCCAGGAGAAACTGTGGGGGCCGGCGGGGTCTCTGCGACGGACCGCGGACTTCGCCGCCCTGACCGGACTGAAAATGTAACGTGGCCAGGGAAGGTGGAAGAAGAAGAAGAAGGAAGGCAGTGATACAGAGGACTCCGGCAATAAGTCAGTCCAGTGAGTGCTGACTCAGTGCCTCTATGGTACTCACCGCCAGGCACAGGATGATGGGAACATAGATGATCCACTCGAAACCACCAGCATTGGATACCCAGCACCTGACGACAATCAACCAACCAACCAACCAACCAATCAATCAATCAATCAAACAATTACTCAAAAATCAATCAAGCAACTAACAAATCATACCACCCATTCTTGTGGAAAAAACCAAAACCAAAACTAACCAAAAATATCACCCAGTTCCTCCAAAATGTAATATCTCTCTCTGTGTATCTATCTATCTATCTATCTATCTATCTATATATATATATGTGTGTGTGTGTGTGTGTGTGTGTGTAAATATATACACATAGATTTGTATGTATGTATATATATATATATATATATGTACAGAGAGAGAGAGAGAGAGAGAGAAGAAGAAGAAGAAGAAGAAGAAGAAGAAGAAGAAGAAGAAGAAGAAAAAACAACAACAACAGGAAACAAACACATCAGTCACATATTCCAAATTTTCGGAACGATCACGTTCCTTCCTCAACGGATATATATATATATATATATATATATATATATATATATATATATATATACACACATATATGTAGGCAGATATAGATACAAACAAAAGTAATAAGAAATGGAGGCACACAGGTAACATAGACAGAGGCAGAGGGACAGAGAAGGCAGGAGCAAACGAGAAGCACAGGTACTGACCGTGTGTTCAGCTCATCAGAGGTGGCTCTGATACAGATGTAGATGAGGGTTGGGATCCATGGACTACCTGCACACACACAGTAACAACACCTCAACCGCGTATTCGTCGTCAGTTGCAGGTTGTAAAGGAGCATATAGCAGTACTGTGCAGTACAGTGCAGAGCAGAACAACACAGAACAACAGAGAACAACAGAAAACAACACAGAACAATACACAGCATAATGATATCTTTTTTTTCACAATATACAGACAGGAAAACGGACTATGGTCACCAAAGAGATTAACACACACACACACACACACACACACACACACACACAAGACAAGCATTTCACAGTTTAGACACATAATGCATGTTTATGTTGTGGTGAAAATGCTATGACTTAACGGACAGAAAAGAAAACAATCATCATCATCATCATCATCATCATCATCATCAAAATAAATGAAGCTGAGCAAAACAAACGACTGGTGAATACTTCAGCACTAGAGACAACGGTCTTCTGACTCTTCGATAGAAAAAACAAATAAAACTGCACGCAGAAAAGAATACAAAAAATGGGCGGCGATCTCAATGTAGCGAGGCGCTCTCCCTGGGGAGAGCAGCCCGAATTTCATACAGAGAAATCTGTTGTGACAAAAAAGAGAAATACAACACAGGGGCATATGTCTTGTCAGGTTGTAACTGTGATCTTTTAACCTTAACCGTGATAACAGGTAGATGCACATGACCACACCCCGGCCCCGGTGATTATGACTGTTTCTTTCTGTTCTTTCTGTCATTTTTCTCTCGCTCTTTCGTCATCATTGTTTCCACTCCTTCCCTAAATTGTCTGTCCTCCATTCCTTCTTATTCTTTCTTTCTTTTCGTTGTTTATTTCTGTATTATTTTCCTTTCCTTTCTTTCTTTCCCTTGTTTGCAATTTGTTTCGTTCTTTTTTGTTTTCTTTCATTCACTCCTTAGCATTTTTGTTTCCCTTTTCCTTTTGCTCCATATCTCTCTGTCTCTTTGTCTGATTCTGTCTTTCTTTATTTCTTTCCTCCCTATTTTTTTTGCTTTTCGTACATTATTTCTTCACCATTTTTCTGTCTTTTATCCCACCCTTTCAGTTTCCCCCTCCTTAAAAGCGTTAAAACCTCCTTCCTCCTGCATCACGCTATGTTTTCTGCACATGCCTCCTTTTTTTTCCTGTTTTTTTTTTTTTTCTCCGGGGGATGTGAGCACTGAATGAAAGAGATGGGTGTGGGAGGGGCTGGGGTGGAGGAGGTCATGCTGACATGGCGATGACAGGCCTTTCTTTTTCTCTTGTTCTTCACTGTTTAGTTAAAAAAACAACAACCCAACAACATCATTTCTTTTTTTTTTTACGTTGTTTTTCTTTGTCTTTCTTTTTTTTACTAATATAGCTGTGAATACGGAATGAGCGAGAGAGAGAGAGAAAGAGTGAGAGAGAGAGAGAAAGAGTGAGAGAGAGTGAGAGAGAGAGAGAGAGTGAGGGAGAGTGAGTGAGAGAGAGAGAGTGAGAGTGAGTGAGTGAGTGAGTGAGAGAGAGAGAGAGAGAGAGAGAGAGAGAGAGAGAGAGAGAGAGAGAGAGAGACTCAGAACTCAGAAATATTTTACTGCAAGGCCACCGGCCTGTTTGCAAAGGAGGTACATACATACAATTGCGACACACAAAATACCGAAAATAAAGGGGGGAGGGACCAATGTCATGGACACAACATTTCATAACTGAAAAAGTACACGAAGATTATTGGCTCGTGACATTTCCTTGAGTAACTTTAAGGTTTTTTGAAAAGTTATATAATCATGTCATTTCTTCTTCTCTATTTTTTAAGGCGTAATAAATATACATTGCCACAGAGCGAGTCATGAGCCTGTTTTCATTTTGTAAAAGTAACGCTAAGTCTGTGTATTCATTTATGTTTCTGGATATTTTCACGAGGTAATTTTCCCTGATTAACTGATACATTGGACATACTAACAGAAAATGGCGTTCGTCTTCTTCAGCGTTGCAGAAAGGGCAGGAGTTTGATCTTATTGTGTATCTTTTGTGCAAATTTATATCACTTATGCCTAGCCTGAATCTAGCAAAAGACAGTACGAAACTTAATAATGGTTATGTCTGAAATGTACTTTTCTGGTTGCAACAATGACTTAAAACAGCGATATGTAGAGTATCTATCACTTTCAAATAGTTTACATGACCAGTCTTGTTTATGACAGTCTATTATGCGTTGTTTAAAAACTTGTATGAATGCGTTTTCGTTTCCAACTCCTCCATTCAACCAAACATCTGAAAATCCATATATATCTAGGCAATGCTTGACCGTGTTGGCCCAGTTGTGTTTGTCGAGCTGGCTTTCTGCGTTTCTGATAATTATGGTTTTGTTCATTTCATAAGCTTGTTTTGGCAGTCTGGTAAGATCTAATTTTTGTAGCTTGTACCAGTACCGAATTACCTTAATCATAGTATCAACATATAGGGGGTACCTACCTAGTTCACCATACACCATCTGGTTTGGAGTTTTGGGACCTCCCCGAAGAAAACACTTACAGGCAAATATATGAGGGGCTTCTACAGACTGAAAACGAGTCAACCCCCAAATTTCAGCAGCATTCAACAACATAGGCTTTACCTATGCCTCAGATAATTTAAAGAAAACTGAGTATTCCATGCTTCCAAGGCTCCACATTGTTTAAATGATTTCTACCACTCTGCCTTTCGCTCTTCCTGCTATTTCTTCCAATGCAATATCAAACGACAATTTTGTCGTTAAGCTAAATCCCAAATACTTACAACTATTAACAATTTCTATCTCTTTTCCATCCAAAAACCATTTTTCTGCTTTTGCTAAATGCCCTCGTCTTCTAAACACCATAATTTTTGTTTTGTTCAAGTTTACATTCAAGCCAAGAGACTTCGAAGTTTCTGCAAGATTGTTTATCTGATTTTGTAAACCTACGGGTGTGGATGAGATCAAGCAATGTATCTGCAAATAAAAGCAAAAATATTTCTTGTAGACCAGGTAAAAACTGAAAATCATGCTTTCCTTTTTTGTTCACATTTTCAGCAACTTCTGTAATTAATAAAGAAAAAATCAGGGGAGACAACAAACAACCTTGCTTCACTCCGGCAGGACAGTCAAAGAAGTCAGACATTTCAGATCCCCAGCGAACACAACACTGAACTGATTTATACATCCCCTGGAGCATTCGAAGCATTTTCGTAGACGTTTTAACTTTCTGTAAGACTAACCAAAGACTACTTCTGTCTACTGAATCGAAAGCCTTCATATAGTCAATAAATGCAACATATAATTTACTTTTCTTATCCCTATACAAACATTTTTTAATCATAGACACAAGTGTAAAAATATGATCAGAGGTGGCATAGGAGAGAGAGAGAGACAGAGACAGAGAGAGAGAGAGACAGAGAAACAGAGACAGAGAGAGAGAGAACCATATACACAGAGCTACACACACACACACACACACACACTCAACCCCTCCCCCCCCCCCCCACAGACCTAAACACACCTCTAACAAACCTCTACGACCCCCATCCCCAACCCCCCCCCACCCCAACCCCCTCCATCCCCCTCTCCTCTACCCCCCCAGACCTCCGCTCCCCACACCCCCCAGACTGACTGAAGCCGCCGATGTAGAATGGCAGCAGGGAGCGGGGCACGGCGAAGGCATGCACCATCAGGCGGTACAGGTGCAGCCCCTCCAGGAACATCCACACGAAGTTGGTGGTCCACGCGTACCTCGTCAGGGCGTGCAGCACGCGACACCCCACCTGACACAGCGCCGTCACCGTCACCGTCATCATCTTCACAGTCATCGTCATCGTCATCATCATCATCGTCATCATCATCATCATGATCATGATCATCATCATCATCACCGTCATCGTCATCATCGTCATCATCATGATCATGATCATCATCATCATCACCGTCATCATCATCATCGTCGTCGTCATCATAATCATCATCATCGTCATCATCATCATCGTCATCATCATCACCATCATCATCATCTTCATCATATTGTCTTCCTCCTCCTCAGCATACCACAACAACAATAACGATATTAAGAACAATGACAATAACAACAATAGTGATTAAAGAAATCATAATAGAGGTACCTATTTTGCGCTGAATCCTGTCCAGAAACGAATCGAAACGCTTTCACACGAGTCCTTCACACGCCAACATAACTGTTGATTGAGAGTGATGAAAGACATGACGCTGTCGTGACATGAAGGGTGTTGGCGAGGGGGAGGGGAGGGGGGAATTTTATCATCACCTGCCGAAACCTGACTGCTATACCAGTCCTCCTCTTCCTCCTTCTCTACCGTTTATCTTCTGTTCTTTCTTTATCTGTTCGCTGCTCTTCGTCTTCAGGTGTTGGTACCTGTGCTACTGCTGCCACCATCGTCTTCAGGTGCTGGTACCTGTGTCACTGCTGCAACTATCGTCTTCAGGTGCTGTTGGTACCTGTGCCACTGCTGTCACCATCGTCTTCAGGTGTTGGTACCTGTGCCACTGCTGTCACCATCGTCTTCAGGTGTTGGTACCTGTGCCACTGCTGTCACCATCGTCTTCAGGTGCTGTTGGTACCTGTGCCACTGCTGTCACCATCGTCTTCAGGTGCTGTTGGTACCTGTGCCACTGCTGCCACCATCGTCTTCAGGTGTTGGTACCTGTGCTACTGCTGCCACAATCGTCTTCAGGTGCTGTTGGTACCTATGCTACTGCTGTCACCATCGTCTTCAGGTGCTGTTGGTACCTGTGCCACTGCTGCCACCATCGTCTTCAGGTGTTGGTACCTGTGCTACTGCTGCCACAATCGTCTTCAGGTGCTGTTGGTACCTATGCTACTGCTGTCACCATCGTCTTCAGGTGCTGTTGGTACCTGTGCCACTGCTGCCACCATCGTCTTCAGGTGTTGGTACCTGTGCTACTGCTGCCACAATTGTCTTCAGGTGCTGTTGGTACCTATGCTACTGCTGCCACAATCGTCTTTAGGTGCTGTTGGTACCTATGCTACTGCTGCCACCATCGTCTTCAGGTGTTGGTACCTGTGCTACTGCTGCCACAATCGTCTTCAGGTGCTGTTGGTACCTATGCTACTGCTGCCACCATCGTCTTCAGGTGTTGGTACCTGTGCTACTGCTGCCACAATCGTCTTCAGGTGCTGTTGGTACCTGTGCTACTGCTGTCACCATCGTCTTCAGGTGCTGTTGGTACCTGTGCTACTGCTGTCACCATCGTCTTCAGGTGTTGGTACCTGTGCTACTGCTGTCACCATCGTCTTCAGGTGCTGTTGGTACCTGTGCTACTGCTGCCACCATCGTCTTCAGGTGCTGTTGGTACCTATGCTACTGCTGTCACCATCGTCTTCAGGTGTTGGTACCTGTGCCACTGCTGTCACCATCGTCTTCAGGTGTTGGTACCTGTGCCACTGCTGTCACCATCGTCTTCAGGTGTTGGTACCTGTGCTACTGCTGTCACCATCGTCTTCAGGTGTTGGTACCTGTGCCACTGCTGTCACCATCGTCTTCAGGTGTTGGTACCTGTGCCACTGCTGTCACCATCGTCTTCAGGTGTTGGTACCTATGCTACTGCTGTCACCATCGTCTTCAGGTGTTGGTACCTGTGCTACTGCTGTCACCATCGTCTTCAGGTGTTGGTACCTGTGCCACTGCTGTCACCATCGTCTTCAGGTGTTGGTACCTGTGCCACTGCTGTCACCATCGTCTTCAGGTGTTGGTACCTGTGCCACTGCTGTCACCATCGTCTTCAGGTGTTGGTACCTGTGCTACTGCTGTCACCATCGTCTTCAGGTGTTGGTACCTGTGCCACTGCTGTCACCATCGTCTTCAGGTGTTGGTACCTGTGCTACTGCTGTCACCATCGTCTTCAGGTGTTGGTACCTGTGCCACTGCTGTCACCATCGTCTTCAGGTGTTGGTACCTGTGCTACTGCTGCCACCATCGTCTTCAGGTGTTGGTACCTGTGCCACTGCTGCCACCATCGTCTTCAGGTGTTGGTACCTGTGCCACTGCTGTCACCATCGTCTTCAGGTGCTGTTGGTACCTGTGCTACTGCTGTCACCATCGTCTTCAGGTGCTGTTGGTACCTGTGCTACTGCTGTCACCATCGTCTTCAGGTGCTGTTGGTACCTGTGCTACTGCTGTCACCATCGTCTTCAGGTGCTGTTGGTACCTGTGCTACTGCTGTCACCATCGTCTTCAGGTGTTGGTACCTGTGCCACTGCTGTCACCATCGTCTTCAGGTGTTGGTACCTGTGCCACTGCTGTCACCATCGTCTTCAGGTGCTGGTTCATTCATTTTGCTTCTTGTCCCTATGACTCTGTTTTGGTCTATCTCTCCTCTCTCCATCATACACACACACACACACACACACACACATACACGCACATACACAGACACACAAAGACACACACACGCACAGAGACACGGACACACACACACACACACACACACACACATATATATATATATATAATTATATCTAATTATATCTAATAATCTGCCTGTCTATATGTACACACTGAGTTTGCTACAAACACTGGTGGCTGAGCAGAGAAATCACGAGACAGAAAAGAAAGTGCGTCTGCAACATTCAACACATACACGCGGCCTACTTTCTACAATGTCAAATCATCGTATTTACCATATATGTTCCCAGTTAAGAAAGAGAGAGAGAGAGAGAGAGAGAGACAGAGAGACAGAGAGATAGAGACAGAGAGCGCTACATGTATTTCACATCGCTTTCATTTGACAGTGCTTTGTAACGTCTCAATGGATGATACTGCACTCCTCTTTTCATGTTTGTTTCTTTCCCCGCTTTTCACAGACAGTTGGAACACGAGACTTGGGCAATAAATCAATTCTCTTGACATCACGTACATTGTTCCTTCATTATAAGAAGGCATGGGATTCGCTGCAGTTCAATCCACGTCGTGTACTTTTTGATCCTGTCAACGTCTGACGTGAAGGTGCACAGCACACAGTTCAGTATCATGCAGTGTGTGGGGCGAAGTGTCTGCTGCTAGCTTCTCGTCTCTCTGCAGAGGCCATGTTTGTTGATGGCGTCAATGTCAACACGGCCAGCATGGTTATGAAGCGGAGCATGATGCACGCATGTGTGTGTGTGTGTGTGTGTGTGTGTGTGTGTGTGTGTTCATTTAGCCTGTGAGAGCGTGCATGTATGTTGGAGTTGGTATCAGAGTGACAGCCTGTCTGGCAGCAAACATTGCTCTAGCACGTGGCATGTAGCCTACTTGTCTTTCAAGCGTATTCATTTCATCTTACCACAAGACTTGGATATGCAGAAAACAAAACAAAACAAACAACAGCAACAAAAAGAACAACAAAAACCAACCAACCAACCAACTAACCAGCCAGCCAGCCACAACCAGCCAGCCAACCAGCCAATCAACCAGCCAGCCAACCAACCAACCAGCCAACCAACCAACCAACCAGCCAGCCAGCCAACCAACCAACCAACCAGTCAACCAGCCAGCCAGCCAACCAGCCAGCCAACCAATCAGCCAACCAACCAACCAACCAGCCAGCCAACCAATCAACCAGCCAGCCAACCAATCAACCAGCCAACCAACCAGCCAGCCAACCAACCAGCCAGCCAACCAACCAACCAACCAGCCAACTAACGGCCCTGAAGAGGGACTGACCGAGTTGACGTGCAGCACGGAGGCGGCCCTGGCGGTCTGCAGGCGGTCCTTGACCACGATGACCTCCCAGAGGATCATCAGCACGTTGGTGAGGACATAGCTCAGGAACAGGCACATGTGCAGCTTGATGCGGTGCTGGCTCCTCAGAGACCTGCCCGGGGCACGTGGCACAAGGGGGGTGCGGGGGTGGGGGTTCACCGTTACACTAGCTCTGTCATGTTGATGTGTGTGTGTGCACTCTTTCCAGGCAATGGGGATAAAAGTGGGTTGATGTGTCACCTTGTTCAGGATATCGGTGATACTAACACTGATGCTACTACTGACACTGATGCTGCTGCTGCTACTACTACTACAGTCTCTGCTGCTGCAACAACTACAACAACTACTACTGCTGCTGCTGTGTTGTTGCAGCTACTGCTATTACTGATGACGATGGTAACAACAATAACAGTACCAACGACAGATATTTGGTACGGGAGGGGGGGGGGGGGGAGAGACAGAGAGAGAACTGAACTGAAACTGAACTGAAAAATGTTTTAATGCCATTGACATCACAGTCCTATTGGCATGGGACACATCAGAATAATTGTTTAAGAACATGAAAACTAACAAAACAAAAACAGCATGAATACATGAATCAAGGTCGCAGCAACAACCCTGCAAAGAAAATCACAAGGTCTGTGAGAGAGAGAGACAGACAGACAGACAGACAGAGTGGGCACTGCACACACACTCACACACAGACCTACGCACAAACACGCCCCCCCCCCCACACACACACACACATACACCCCCCCTCCACACACACACACAAACACGCCCACACACACACACACACACACACAAACACGCCCCCCCCCCACACACACACTCCACACCCCTAACTCCCCCCCACACAAACACGCCCCCGCCCCCGCCCCCGCCCCCTCCCACACACAAACACGCAGATCAGAAAGGAAGGAAGTCATGGAAATAGACAGATGCACACATTCTGGCTGAAAAACCTTCTGCTGTAACAATTCAGCGATGTGCTTTAAGTGTAAATATCACTTCATCATTAGTCCACAACCAGTATGGCTGACAACTTGTCTCCTGTCAGCTGTGACGTCACGTCGAAGAGCACCTGTCTGTGTCATGTCTCAAAGCTCAATCGCTTTGTTCCAGTCACAGACATAACTTACGTACAACAGTACAGTCAGTACTTGACAACAAGCCACTCAAACACACAACGGTGTTGTGTGTGTGTGTGTGTGTGTGTGTGTGTGTGTGTGTGAGAGAGAGAGAGAGAGAGAGAGAGAGAGAGAGAGAGAGGAAACTAACGAAGAAGAAGGAGAAGGAGGAGAAGGAGAAGAAGAAGAGAGAAAAGGTCAACCACTGGCCTGTCACTGAACACAAACGGCTGTTTCAGGCACCGTGCACCACGACCAGCTCGAAACGTGCCTGCAGGTAGTCAGTGGTGTATACAACAAGGCAGCTCTGTTTTTCATGGCAAAAACATGGAAGTGAAAGTACAAAGCAGCACCTCAACTGTGACCTACCACATTTTAAGAATTGTGTCTGACGTTTATATGTATATCAGTGTTCATGTGAGGTACTCCTACCAGAATCCCCTTTTTTAATTTATTATTATTATTATTTTTTTTTTATAGGTGTGTGTGTGTGTGTGTGTGTGTGTGTGTGTGTGTGCGTGCGTGCGTGCTACTGTAAAATTTGTGTGTGTTTGCTTAATTTTGTGTGCATAAATGTGTGTATGGATGTGTGTGTAGGTTTGTTTTTTTCCTTTTTTCTCTTCTTATGTATGTATACATGTATAAATGAAAAATGTAACGTAAAATATGAATAAAAAGTAGTTACAAAAAAGAAACAAGAGAGGCAAGGCCTTCAAGACTCAATTGTGATACACTTAAAAAAAAATCTAATCGTTAAAATGTGTTCTGTATTTGTTATTATAAAGCTTCGGGTTAAAAAAAAAGAAAAGAAAAAAAAGAAAAGAAAAGTCCTAACCAGATTCGAACCCCGCGTGTTCAGGTGAGAAGAAACTGTCTTAGCCATTACACTATCGTGGCTCCTTAACTGACGTTCTAAAATTTAGTATTTGAACATACTTTTTTAAAGGACGATAAATCGATTGCGGTATACTGCAGTGAGAACGCTGTTTAAATCATATTATTCTGGTGTATCTTGGGCATTCAAAAAATCTTTAAGAGGGGGGGGGGGGGGGGGGGGGGGGGGGGGGGGAATTAAGTCCGCGGTAAAGGAGACGTGGCTATCACCGCAATCACACTGCAACATTTAGCCGTTTTCTCTAGATCTAGATAGATGTACAAGTTTAGTTACACCCGCCGGGAATGTAGTACGACACGGTCGATTCAATTTCTCTTTTATGTTCATTCTAGTTTTATAGTTTTAAAGTTGATATGAAAATTAAGTATTTTGTTAAACTAGAGCCAAGTACAAGTACTTCTAAACGTCGTATGAAGTGAAAAGGAGTTCATTTTGAGAAAAGTCAAGACTGGAAATGTTTTCGTTTCATCAATTCAAGGGTATTAACTCGCATGGTTTACAATTTTTAACTGTGAATTCCGACTGATGCTGTGGATATTTTTATGGCAGTTTGGGGCATAATCCAGTAAGTGATGAGGCATTCACAAATCTTTCTCTGAATAAGTATTCTCCAACTTTCCATCAAATGTTATTGTGTATTGTCGATTGAATATAGGATTGAACGGGCATGTCAACAACTTGAAACAAAATGGCGTCGTTCGCGTTCGCGAAGAATATGAGCACGTGCTTTGAATATGTATAAATATGTGTACCAATTGATTTTTGCCCATGACCTTCAGGGCTCAGCCAATAGATCTATAAAGTCCACTCGTCATATTGATTTTAGTGTTTTCCGAAAAAGACCACTTGGGAGAATGAACATAGTGAAAGCCCTGTACACTTAGAGTAAATAACACAAGCTTTTTATGTATTGAGTATGATTTCAAAATGTAATGTTTAAGATGAGAAAGATCAGTTTAAAGCAAATTAAGTCCCCTAGCATTAATTACAGATTAATTTCCCTTTTTTACTATCTGCAGCAAAACTTTTACAAAATAAATATAACTTCCATGCTTAGCAAAAGAAGTTCCTGTCTGAACAAAAAATGATAAAAATGACTGCTCTTGTTGTTGTGTCAGAATATTAGATCAAAGTGCCAAGTTTAGAGAATAAAAAAAACACACAAAAAAACAGTAAATGCAGTTTGCATATAATTTGGCTTCTTTAAAAAAAAAAAAATTTGTGTGCCCATCGCAGAGGTACAATATTGTTTTAAACAAGATGACTGGAAAGAACTGAATTTTTCCTATTTTTATGCCTAATTTGGTGTCAACTGACAAAGTATTTGCAGAGAAAATGTCAATGTTAAAGTTTACCACGGACGCACACACAGACACACACACACACACACACACACAGACAACCGAACACCGGGTTAAAACATAGACTCACTTTGTTTACACAAGTGAGTCAAAACGAGTATATAATAAATACAAAACAAAACAAAAGACCACCCCCCCCCCCTCCGAAAAAAACAAAAAACAAAAAAAACAAAAACAACAACAAAAGAGTGGTGCTCATTACACGGGCTGCAGACAGCTGTCAGTATGGCCAGGTATTCGGCACCACTTCACCATGCCAACAGGAACAAGTTCCCCAGTGGTCCTTAACGGTGGCAGGGGAAAGGGATACACAGACACACACACACACACACACACACACATATATATATATATACATTCTTCAATCACCGATATGTGTGACGGGACATTAAACAAAAATTCCTTAAAAAAAAAAAAAAAAAAAAAAAAAAATATATATATATATATATATATATATATATATATATATATATAAAAGAAAAAACAAACAAGCCTTTTGCACAAGAACGAAAATTTCGGTCTCGGACCTTCCTCAGCGACGTAATTAGTGTAACTACGTCAAAGTAGTACGTGACGTAAAATGTTACACTGTCATACTTGACGTAATTTTCAGTCCGAGTTCTTTTTATGCTTCCTCTTGAACAGCTGAAATGTGGTAAGGCAGCAGGGGTTGACGGAATTCCGCCGGAGGCGTGGAAGAATGGAGGCCCAGCACTACACTCCAAACTCCACAACCTCTTTGTCTGCTGCTGGGAGCAAGGCAAACTACCACAGGACCTCCGTGACGCAGTCATCATCACCCTGTATAAAAACAAGGGAGAAAAGTCGGACTGCTCCAACTACAGGTGGATAACTCTGCTCTCCATCGCAGGCAAGATCCTCGCCAGAGTCCTCCTAAATCGGCTGGTGCCTACTATCGCCGAAGAACATCTCCCAGAGAGTCAGTGTGGCTTTAGAGCCAACAGAGGCACCACTGACATGGTCTTCGTTCTCAGACAGCTACAAGAAAAATGTCGGGAACAGAACAAAGGACTGTATGCGACATTCGTCGATCTCACGAAAGCTTTCGACACCGTGAGCAGAAAAGTTCTGTGGGAGATCATGAAACGTCTAGGATGTCCCCCCAAAATTCCTCAGCATGGTCATCCAACTACATGAGGAACAGCGTGGACAGGTCAGACACAGCAACGACCTTTCGGAGCCCTTCCCAATTGGAAATGGAGTGAAACAAGGTTGTGTCCTCGTGCCGACCCTCTTCACGATCTTCTTCAGCATGATGCTCCAACAGGCCACTGAAGATCTTGGCGACGACGACGGTATCTTCATTAGATACCGCACTGATGGCAGCCTATTCAACCTGAGGCGGCTACAGGCCCACACCAAGACACTGGAGCAACTCATCAGAGAGCTTCTGTTTGCCGACGATGCTGCCCTCGTCGCCCATACAGAAGCGGCCCTGCAGCGTATAACATCCTGCTTCGCAGAGGCTGTGCAGCTCTTCGGCCTAGAAGTCAGTCTGAAAAAGACGGAAGTTCTCCACCAGCCTGCCCCACGGGAAGAATTCCACGCTCCTCACATCAACATCGGTGAGACAGAGCTGAAGTCGGTCATGGTCATCCAACTACATGAGGAACAGCGTGGACAGGTCAGACACAGCAACGACCTTTCGGAGCCCTTCCCAATTGGAAATGGAGTGAAACAAGGTTGTGTCCTCGCGCCGACCCTCTTCACGATCTTCTTCAGCATGATGCTCCAACAGGCCACTGAAGATCTTGGCGACGACGACGGTATCTTCATTAGATACCGCACTGATGGCAGCCTATTCAACCTGAGGCGGCTACAGGCCCACACCAAGATCAGCGTGTACAGAGCTGTTGTACTGCCCACCCTGTTGTATGGCTCCGAAACCTGGGTCACCTACCGGCACCACATACGACTGCTTGATCGCTTTCACCAGCGCTGCCTTCGCACCATCCTCAGCATCCACTGGAGTGACTACATCACAAATGTCGAGGTCCTGGAGCAGGCAAAGACTATCAGCATCGAGGCAGGAACACTTAAGACAGTTCTAATTCATGACGGAGATCAGTCGATATCTTTCTGTTCCCGACATTTTTCTTGTAGCTGTCTGAGAACGAAGACCATGTCAGTGGTGCCTCTGTTGGCTCTAAAGCCACACTGACTCTCTGGGAGATGTTCTTCGGCGATAGTAGGCACCAGCGGATTTAGGAGGACCATGACGCTGCAGCCGCGAACCCAGACCAGACTTTCCCTTGCAACCGCTGCGGCCGACTCTGCTTTTCCCGCATTGGCCTTGTCAGCCATGAGCGTGCCTGCATCAGACATGGACAACGCCCTTCCTAGATCTTCGTCAGCGAAGCCAGGCCATGATGATGATGATTTACTATACATATGTCCTCCCACCCCCAGCCCCACCACCCACATCCGCCACTCTCTGCCCCCCCCCCACCTCCCCTTCTATCTCTCTCTCTCTCTCTCTCTCTTCCCCCCTTCTCTCTCTCTTCCTTGTCTTGCTCTCCTCTCTTCCTTCCTTTACCCTCTTCTCACTCATCTTCTACTCATCTTTCGCACCCCTGCCACACCCCACCCCCTCCTGCCCCCCTCACCTCTCCTGGCCCCTCCTCTCTCCCCTCCCCCCTCCTCTCCCGCTGAGGACCCCTCCAACTCCTCCACCCTCCTACCTATTAAAAAAAAGAAGCTGACAATGAAGCAGACCCGGAGAGGGAACAGCATAGTGCTATGACGGAGATCAGTCGATATCTTTCTCTTTGAGTAAAAAGCACTGTACACATACAACGACACAGGACACTGACAACCTGGCATGGCATGACCTTTCAGTTTCTTTACCATTCTGTCACCTGGAAATCTTTTTCTACATGGATACATCCGGATAAAAAGGAGCTATGATGATGCGAACGGATTTTCTTATCTTTTTTTTTTTCTTCTACTGTCTCCCCCTCCCCTGTGTGTTTGTCTGTCTTTCACTCATGTGTGTGTGTGTGTGTGTGTGTGTGTGTGTGTGTGTGTGTGTGTGTGTGTGTGTGTGTGCGTGCGTGCGTGCGTGCGTGCGTGTGTGTGTGTGTGTGTGTGTGTGTGTGTGTGAAGTGATTAGGGAGAGAGGGTGAATGAGAGAGAAGAAGATTAAAGAGGCATGGGGTTAGACCGGGAGAGAGAGGGAGAGACAGAAAGAGAGCGAGTGAGAGAGAGGGAGGGAGGCAAGAACCCATGATATAGCTTTCACTAGATAATTATATTCAGGCACCATCACTTCCAGAAAAGGACTGGTGCATGAGGAAGGGAAAGGTCAGGTGTATACTGATCAGGTGTCAAACACCCAGCTTTCCCCTGGAGTCGCCATGGTGTTGTCACGAAAACAGATCACCCCCCCCCCCCCCCCCAACGACCCCTCCCCCCCTTCAAAAAAAAAAAAAAAAAAAAAAAAAAAGAAAAAAAAAAAGAAAAAAAAGAGAGAAGAAATAAAGAAAGGGGTGGTGATGCAGTAGCAGAAATCAAGACTAGAATTCTGCAGAAGAACCAGACAGACTTTTGCTTCACCCAGAAACATCCGGAGGACTGGCACCATCTGACTGCTCGCGAGCTATGTTCTCCGCACACTCTTGTATGGGTCACAATTCTGGAAAGTCACCAAGAGCACAAGTGATAGCTCCATCATGGTGCAGATCATACCTGTCTGACAGGGCTGAAACAGTTGTGATGGAAGGCCCGAGGTCAGTACCATCCTGTCTTAAGTGTGTCGTTCTACATGGTTCAGTACTGGGGCCTGTTTTGTTCTCTACACACAGTCGTTAGACCACATTTTCAAGGAACTCTCCATCAGTCACTACGGGTTTGCAGATGACACAGATGCAGAAATCAGCTCTCCCAGAACAAATAAGCACAGACATAATAGATAGGCATTTCACGAGTTAAAAACCTGGATGGGCACAAACAAACTAAAGCTGAAGGATGAGAAAAGTGAAGCTGAAGCACTGTGGATCAAGTCTGAAATGTCATCTTTCCATAGTTACAACACACACTTCTATCCGTGGAGGTCAAACCGACATTACAGATCATGGAAAAAATCTTCTTGGTGTTACTCTCTCCATGGACTGGCATGTTTCTAATTCATGAAAGTCAGCATACATAGAACCGTGCTGCTTCCATTCGTCACTTCCTGTCTGTTGACGCAGCCAGAACTCTTCATTTGTGTGTTTGTCTTCTCAGAAATGGATTATTGTCATTGTCTGCTTGCTGGTTCTCCACAGTACATTATTCATAAACTGCATAAAGTTCAAAACTCAGCTGCCTGTCTTGTTCTGAAATGCCCCAAAGGTGATCAGGTTCTGCTTCTTCTGAAACAGCTCCACTGGTTGCCGATACAGTTCAGGGCTGAAGATAAACTCTCCACACATTGCTTTCACGCTTTCTCTGGTTCTTCACCAAATTATCTTTCTGATCTTCAGAATGCTGATTTGCTTAAAACTCCATGCTGGTCATCACCACTGAGATCAAAGGAAGAAGATGTAGCTGGATATGACACGTCTTTATTTTGTCCCCAGATGTGCTTCCAGGAGTAGCCCTTCGCTGGACACCAGACAGAGAAGGGCGCGAGAAAGAGCAAGGGAGACATGCGCAGAAGGGGTGACAAAGAAATGAAGGGGGCAGGCCTTTGGGAAAGCCAGGTGAGACAGCACAGGACAGACAGCAGTGGAGAGTGCTGCTGGAGGCGTTATCTTCACAAACAGAACGGAGTAAATGAGTAACAATAACTGGCTATCTTTTCTTCTTTTTAGGTGAACCTTGTCAGCACCTATGAGACGACCGAGGCTGCTATGTTTATGAAAAAGGATGTGAAACAACCTGTGTAATAGTTCAGTCTGCCTGTCTGTCTCTCGTCATTGATTTTGCCACGCTGACATGTTTACATCGCTGACAGCGACAGGGATAAAGTAAAAAAATGTGTTTCTAATGTACGTCTGCTCACTTTTTTTGCCCGTCAGTGAGAACAGGGTTAGGAGAGAGAGGGAGAGAGAGAGAGAGAGAGAGAGAGAGAGAGAGAGCTCGCGTGCGTGCGTGTCTATCTGTGTGTGTGTGTGTGTGTGTGTGTGTGTGTGTGTGCGTGTGTGTGTTTGTGTGTGTGTGTGTGCGTGCGTGCGTGCGTGCGTGCGTGTGTGTGTGTGTGTGTGTGTGTGTGTGTGAAGGGGGGGTGTGGGGGGGGGGGGAGCGAGTGCGTGCGTGCGCGCGCGCGTGCGCGCGCGTGTGTGTATGTGTGTGTGTGTGTGTGTGTGTGTGTGTGTGTGTGTGTGTGTGCGTGAACGGATGTTTGTGCGAATAGGTGTGTGTGCGAATATGAGAGGGATTGAGGACAAAGACCGGGTGACAGGGGGCGGAACAAAGAGAGACAGGTGACAGAGAAACGTGGAGAGGGGAGGAAGAATGGAGAGAGAGAGAGAGAGAGAGAGAGAGAGAGAGAGAGACGCAGATGCAGAAGATTTATTCATTACGGCCATAGTCCCACATGAATGAGAGGCGATAACTAGATATGTATACATTACCGTAACTGGCAATAAGCATTCAACTGCTTACACAATTAAGCTATGGAAATTAGTACAAACTATTTCTCTTAACTTAAAAGCTTCATATAAGTACAATGCGAGATTTCTTATGACACCATCATCAGATGATGCCATCAATAAACACAATTTAAACAAACAAGGGCGTTCATAATACTTCTTTGAAATAAATTTTACACGAATATTATGCAATACAGGACACTTCAGAACAACATGAACTTCATCTTCAGTTGACTCTTTGCACAAAGGGCACAGGTTCTCTAAATGATTAATATTTTTATAGCGATTCCTGTGCAAATTGATTTCAGAAATGCCAAATCTAAATCGAGTTGATATGAATCGTAAGTGTCTGTCAATATTAAACAAAAGATAATTTTTAACTAAATGTGTAGAAGTATAAGCTCTGTAGGAACAGAATCGATCACTGGATTGGCAGTGAGAACAACGTCCAGACAGTTGGTGCCAAACAGAAGAGCAGTGACAGAAGCATGTGGACACGACACAAGTGGCTGCCAAGAGGACGACACACAGCACCACACCAGTCCTGTCCCCTCTCTGTGTCGTTACACATGTCACAGTCCTGTCCCCCTCTCTGTGTCGTTACACATGTCAGTTCTGCCCCCCTCTCTGTGTCGTTACACATGTCAGTTCTGCCCCCCTCTCTGTGTCGTTACACATGTCACAGTCCTGTCCCCCTCTCTGTGTCGTTACACATGTCAGTTCTGCCCCCCTCTCTGTGTCGTTACACATGTCAGTTCTGTCCCCTCTCTGTGTCGTTATATATGTCACAGTCCTGTCCCCTCTCTGTGTCGTTATACATGTCACAGTTCTGCCCCCCTCTCTGTGTCGTTACACATGTCACAGTCCTGTCCCCTCTCTGTGTCGTTATACATGTCACAGTCCTGTCTCATTCTCTGTGTCGTTATACATGTCACAGTTCTGCCCCCCTCTCTGTGTCGTTACACATGTCACAGTCCTGTCCCCTCTCTGTGTCGTTATACATGTCACAGTCCTGTCTCATTCTCTGTGTCGTTATACATGTCACAGTCCTGTCTCATTCTCTGTGTCGTTATACATGTCACAGTTCTGCCCCCCTCTCTGTGTCGTTATACATGTCACAGTCCTGTCTCATTCTCTGTGTCGTTATACATGTCACAGTCCTGTCTCATTCTCTGTGTCGTTATACATGTCACAGTCCTGTCTCATTCTCTGTGTCGTTATACATGTCACAGTCCTGTCTCATTCTCTGTGTCGTTATACATATCACAGTTCTGTCCCTTCTCTGTGTCGTTATACATGTCACAGTCCTGTCTCATTCTCTGTGTCGTTATACATGTCACAGTCCTGTCTCATTCTCTGTGTCGTTATACATGTCAAACACTAGTGCCTTAGTCAGTGAAAACGTTAACATCAAGCCTGTATTCCGACAGTGGATCACAGGAAAAAAGCGTATGTATACATGTCAAACGGATGAAGAAATTTGATACCTTAATCCTGTGTGTTCTAAAGGGGCTTTTAAAGACTGGAAACGAAACAGAAAAATCCACTACAAGTATGAACCCTGTCTCAGTCAACTTCCACGTCCACCGGTATTTTGACGAGCGCTTCACAGAGCCAGAGGAAAGTGACAGAATGCAACGGACAAAAACCGTAAATTATCTGTTTTGAATACAATCATTCAAGTCCACTGAAAAGAACCGCTGTGAAAAGAATCTGGGCTTGAATTTGAGTTTAGTGGAATGGGTCTTGCCCAAGTTACATCCCCACTCTCGCGGCCAAGAGGGTTTTAGCACAGTCCGCGTTGGGATGGTTCCCAAAGGCCAACTAGTCCCCAAGGCTGCAGCACCAAGAGCCAGTGCAATCTTGCCTCCAAACGTCATAGTTCTTCACAAAAGACTAAGCTGTAAATGACTTCCCAATGCAGCGGAGAAACCATTGATCATACAGCTCTCACTTGACTGTTGGCCCAAGTGTAAACTCATGTCAATCTGTGATGTAAGCCGAGAGTTGGTCCCCATATATATATTGTTCCAAAAATGTAACGGAACAATGTTCAGAATGCAATGTAATATCACTGCACTATACAAATAGGTTGGGTATGGCTTGCATACGATTACACTTGTCAAGTGACTTGTAAGGACGCAGCACGCAGAGAATGCTGCACGTGCAAATTGTAAAGCCTGTGGTGAAAGTGTCTTTTTTTTTTTTGTGCGTGCTTCACATGGCAGTCATGTTTTCTGATAAGGAATGCCGAAGAACTGTGTACTCACACCATGGCTCTTACCCAGAAAAACTGCAGTCTGTCGAGTCGGATTTGAATACATAAGTTCCAGTGCCAAAAATGCTTCCTTTTAGCCTCATCCACAGTCCAGGCACTGAATGGAGTGCCGCATGTCTCCGACCAGACCATCCGCAACCAGTAGCACGCAGCTGGCCTGCACGCTCGACTTCCGGTCAGAGGACCTGTCCTCACAAGGCGCCACCACTGAGCATCGCTTCTGGACTCCAGCCCGTCACTGGAACCACTTGCTATCAACACGCTGCCCTGGCCCTCACTGTCTCCAGATCTCAATGGTGTGGGAGGGGGTAAATAGCGGGGAGCGGGGGGGCGGTGTCTTACATATATTGAACCAAATAACATTTTTTTGCTCACCATCAGAAACGAGTGTTTGTCGAACTGAAAGTTGTGTGACTGAAGTCAGGGTGACCATTGTGCTAAAGTCACTGACAACGCTTTCCACCTTGATGGAATCCCTCTTAGCACTATATCTTGTCACTGACTGTACTATCCAGCCTGTTGGAATCTCTCTTAGCATTATATCTTGTCACTGACTGTTCTATCCAGTCTGTTGGAATCTCTCTTAGCATTATATCTTGTCACTGACTGTACTATCCAGCCTGTTGGAATCTCTCTCAGCATTATATCTTGTCACTGACTGTTCTATCCAGTCTGTTGGAATCTCTCTTAGCATTATATCTTGTCACTGACTGTTCTATCCAGTCTGTTGGAATCTCTCTTAGCATTATATCTTGTCACTGACTGTACTATCCAGCCTGTTGGAATCTCTCTTAGCATTATATCTTGTCACTGACTGTTCTATCCAGTCTGTTGGAATCTCTCTTAGCATTATATCTTGTCATTGACTGTTCTATCCAGTCTGTTGGAATCGCTCTTAGCATTATATCTTCTCACTGACTGTTCTATCCAGTCTTTTGGAATCTCTCTTAGCATTATATCGTGTCACTGACTGTTCTATCCAGTCTGTTGGAATCTCTCAGCACTATATCTTGTCACTGACTGTACTATCCAGCCTGTTGGAATCTCTCAGCACTATATCTTGTCACTGACTGTACTATCCAGTCTGTTGGAATCTCTCAGCACTATATCTTGTCACTGACTGTTCTATCCAGTCTGTTGGAATCTCTCAGCACTATATCTTGTCACTGACTGTTCTGTGAATCTCTCTTAGCGTTATATCTTGTCACTGACTGTTCTATCCAGTCTGTTGGAATCTCTCTTAGCATTATATCTTGTCACTGACTGTTCTATCCAGTCTGTTGGAATCTCTCTTAGCATTATATCTTGTCACTGACTGTACTATCCAGTCTTTTGGAATCTCTCAGCACTATATCTTGTCACTGACTGTACTATCTAGTCTGTTGGAATCTCTCAGCACTATATCTTGTCACTGACTGTACTATCCAGTCTGTTGGAATCTCTCAGCACTATATCTTGTCACCGACTGTACTATCCAGTCTGTTGGAATCTCTCAGCACTATATCGTGTCACTGACTGTTCTATCCAGTCTGCTGGAATCTCTCAGCACTATATCTTGTCACTGACTGTTCTATCCAGTCTGTTGGAATCTCTCTTAGCACTATATCTTGTCACTGACTGTTCTATCCAGTCTGTTGGAATCTCTCTTAGCATTATATCTTCGGAACGAACGAGAAAAAGGCTACTCATAATGGAGATCCGTGAAATCGCACGCTCATCTTCAAAAACGACGAACTTTTCTCTCTAAATGATCGCCAAAGGTTGCCTCTGATTGGTCCATTCAAAATCCAGAAAATAACTCTTCCTAAGTCAATATCAGACACACAAGCGTAGTAGATATACGTGTGAATTTTAACGGTGACAAACCATGTAGCTCAAATCAAGCAGATCTGTTTGTTTGGTAGTTCGTAGACATCATGCGCGATGTGATAAGGCCTTTGCATAAATCATTCTCTGAATAAGATTTAGCGGCTTTCTTCGCATTCTTTGAATCATATGTTTTCACGGACTACCGATGCAATGTAATGACAGCATAAAAGGAATGCACAATGAAGTCAGTCACTGTGGACGCTGATTTTACCAACAAAGTGACCATTTGTAGACAGTGAAATAAATATCTTCATACTGACTGTAAAACGCAACAGCCTTTCTATGCCTTAAGCGAATTTAAGAAATCTACTATTTTGGATGAATGAGATCCATTATAATTCTCACAGTATATTGACATTTATGTTCCAGTACATCATTTTGCTGGTCCTGGCAGATGTATGCATCAGTGTAACTTTCATACTAAGCACACGTTTCTATTTAAGGAAAATAAAAATAAAATGACTACCAATGACCAATGAGCCCATATTTTTAGATAAAGGTGCTTAGTTTTGTGAAAAAGAAATAAAAATGTAACGAAAAACGATTGTGGAAACACGTTTTGCACCTTCACAAACGTTCCCCAAAGTGCATTACCGTGTGTATCAATGTGTGTTCTTATCTAAATATTTCATATATTTGTGCACGTGTATATTGTTTTTAGTTAATAAGTTCGTGTCTTTTGTGTATGTAATGTAATAAAAACATGAACTGAAGGAAAGAGGAAAGAAACAGAAGAGTAATACAATTTAAAGCGACGCCCCCATCTGGTGCAGGTAAACACAAGAAACGCACACCACAGCATACATACACAGTGGTCACAGCAATACACACAGCAGTAACACCATGGTCATACCCTGGTCATATAGTGGTCATACAATGGTCATACCTTGGTCACACAATGACAACACAGCAGCTAAAGTGGTCACAAAGTGGTCACAAAACGCCAGAGCTGAATAACTGCTAGAGTGTACAATACCGAGACAGCTGATTTTACCGAAAGGTGCTGATTTCGGCACGAGCTTTCACATTCCACGGACTCCTGAAGATAGAAGAGCATGCAGTACAAGCACAGAGGTCATAATGATAATCATAAAAAGGAAAAGAAGGCATCGGCGATGATGGTGATGATGATGTTGATAGAATTTTTTGTTTAAAGTAACAATATCAAAACAGAATTCATAGTGAATTACGAAGCCACACTTTCATTTCGAATAGTGTATCCAGCTGATGTGCTTTACACTAAAACTTAATATCATGTAACAAACAAACTGGAAACAAAAGACCGAATGAGAAATTAAAATATACACAGTATCTTGCAACACATAATGATAAATGTCTAAAGGAAATAAGTACTGAGGATAAATAAGATATAGGCACGCGTGGAAAGTTATAAAACAAATTTAAACACTGATTAATGCAGGGATTAACACAAATGACAAAAGAATACAAATCAATTACTGTCAGTTAAAAGAAAAGCTGTATACGGTGCACAGTTTTTCAAGTTTAACATGTTCGTTGAAGTGAGCAATGGTGTGCTTTTCTAAAACGATATCCACAAATCATGGTTTACTGTACAGTGGCTATACCCTGTAGTCTTGGGATTTCAAGATGAAACGAAGTTTTAGTTTCAATTTCAAGGAGGCGTCAGAGTGCGCGGGCTTAACCATATACGTTACATCACATCTGTTTTAAAAAAGTGGAGCATGTTTCTTACCTAAGCATAGCCTCAACGCGCTGTCCAGGCCTTTGGAAAGTAAATAAAAGTGAAGAAATTAAAATACAAAAAAATAGAAAAAGATTCACAGATGGCAAATAATCAAAAATAAAATAGAATAACACCATAAAACGAAATTGATAACTAATTACATTAATTTCGTAATGTATGTCAAATGTGTTTCCCTTTTATTTGTTCTCACCTAAATCAGCAGTCTAAAGTAACCACAACACAATAATTGTTACATGCTATCTAAAGGTTTGATTTCTTATTTTGTGTACTGGACGTACTTCTGAACATTCATCAAATCAATATTTACAACACGATTTTTCTGCAATGGTGAACATAAATGTTTTAAAGTCGTACCAGTTGACTGATACCTTTCATGAAATTCGTCAATTAATAACACACATAGTAAGACTAATAGTGGATTGCTCATAAACTTTGTTTCCATATTTTGCTGATTTAGTATTCTCCTAATGTTAAAATTTACTAAACGTTTCAAACAATTTGATTCTCTCTCTCTCTCTCTCTCTCTCTCTCACACACACACACACACACACACACACACACACACACACACACACACACACACACACACACACACAGACACAGACACAGACACACAGGTCTCTTCCTTGCCCGTCGTCCCATTCCCGGCGCCGTTAAACTAGTTACCTCTCCCCCAACCCCCTCTCCCCTGCCCCACGGGTCGCTCAGATGTCGCTGCATATGACTATGGCTGACGAATTACTCCGTCCGCCCTCCCTCGCTCCTCACTTCCCTCCTCTGCCTCTCTCCGTACCTCTCCTCTGGCACCAATTTACTGACTGTGCGTGATTGGAGATGCTAAGTTGTCTACTGACTTTCCAGCGCCAGACCAGTTTATTGAAATCAGCTCGCACTCATTACACACCTCTGGGGCTTTATATCCGTAGTGTTTAACTAGTCTGTCTATCTATCTATCTATCTATCTATCTATCTACTCTCTCTCTCTTCCTCAAATCAAGGTGTCTAAAAATGTAAAGATGAAAAGCAATAGTAATGCGAAGGGCCAAAAAAGGCGAAAAAGATAATCCTGATAATCACACACATGCAAACGCACACAAAAATATTTATGTATCTATCATATTTTTCTTTATTATTCTTGATGACTTACCCTTTGGTATATACTCCCTTGATAAGACTCACAAGAGGAAGTAACAATCATGTAGAAGAAAAACAAACAAACAAACATGTTTTAAACGTCACCCCAACCAATGAACATGCTGTTTTCTTGCCAGGCTCACCATTGCTCACTCTCTTCGTTGATATCATGATTATAAATTTGGAAACACGAATGTTGGATTTCGAGTCAACAACAATGCTGTGTTAAAATGTCCCATAGCTCTAACGGCCATCTGGGCAGTATTCATATCCCCTGTGTCTACACAGGAAGGTGGTGCCCCCTTCTGTTGACAGTTGTTACACCTATGCAGACCTGACGTATTAAAAAAAAAAAATCTTTTTAGTCATTTGTGTTAACAAAGTGAGTCTATGTAATAACACTGTGTTTAGTGCGTCTGCGTATGTGTGTGTGTGTGTGTGTGTGTGTGTGTGTGTGTGTGTGTGCACGCGTGCGTGCGTGTGCGCGTGCGTGCGTGTGAGTGTGTGTGTGTGTGTGTGTATGTGTGTGTGTGTGTGTGTGTGTGTGTGTGTGTGTGTGTGTGTGTGTGTGTGCGTGTGTGCACGCGTGCACGCGTGTGTGCGAGTGTGTGTTGGCATTTTCTCGGCTTCTACAAATGGCACAGGAACCAAAGTCGGCAAAATGGTAGGTATGAATAAGCCCTTTAAAGCACCCCCCCCCCCCCACCATTATGGTGATATGGTAAGCAGGGTGAAAGGTCAAAGGCCAATGTCATCATTTGGCATAATAGAATAAAAACTGATGGAGACCGTGTATTATTACATTCAGACTTGGTCCTGTGACTGGATAAAGGAGCAGCGTGGTCCCTGTGGAAAATCAAAATCTGCCTGCAAGAGAGAGACAGAGTCTTCTGCACAGTCTTCAGCAAACTTAGAACAGTGATTGGTCACAGTGAAAAGAAATCCCGTCAAAAGAAAGACGGTAAGACGTCAGAACTTTCGTTGTTCATCCAATTTTCATTCAACAACGTTTTCCATGACAGTGATCTGTTCTGGCCAGAACATCGACGCTTTGTAAATTCATGTAAAAAAAAAAAAAAAGAAAAAAAGAAAGAAAAAAAGGTCAAGGTTGTATCCATCAGTGTGTCTTTTTGCTAGACATTCCATTTTTGTGTCTTTTTGCCAGGTAATACGTTTTGCAGTTCCTCTGCCCCGCCCCCACTTAATAAACGGGGGTAGTTGTTTTGTGGCTTGTTTTGTTTTGTGGTTTGTTTTTGGTTTTTGTTGTTGCTTCATGAGCTTCTTTCTTTCTTCTGAATCATCTATGATGGTGATGATTACTATCTATTTTATTTTATCTTAATTGGGGTAGTGGCCGTTGGGTCATTATTCGATGGACTCAGTTTGAGTTCCCCCCCCCCTCCCCAAACTGAGTCCATCGAATTTTAAACGGGGGGTCATATTGGTAGGTTCGTAAGGGGTGTCATTCCACGACAGGGGGGAGGGGTGTGTGTGTGTGTGTGTGGGATAACGAGGGAGGGTGGGGGATGAGATGAGGTGGCGGAGGGGGTGGTGGTGGTCAATTCTGAGGATCCCAGAAAAGCTTTTACTTTAGGTCGGTAATTCTGTGTCAAGACAGATGTTTACGAGCCTCCTTAAATTGCCTCAGCTGCCACTTCCTATCCCTGACTAAACTGGGTCCTTCACGAAAGGAGCAAAGTTGGAATTTGGACACACACACACACACACACACACACACACAGAGTATAAGACAAAATGGTGGTTTATTGTACATCGGCCCAAGGCTACACAAACACAAGGGAAGGGGGCAAGTGGGTTGGGAGACAGGTGAGGGGTTGGAAGGGGGATGTAATCTGGATAAACATATCAATAGCATGAACATTGTTGAGAGAGAGAGATAGAGAGAGGGAGAGAGAGAGGGGGGGGAGAGAGGGGGTGGGTAGACATACACACAGGCAAGGGGAGACAGACAAAGGTGGACACAGAGAAACAGAGAGAGAGAGAGAGAGAGAGAGAGAGAGGGGAGAACAGTGGGGTAGGTATGGGTAATTACGAACGATGCAGTCGAAGCGACCAGCTGAACGTGTGTACTGTAAAGATTACATGTCGTGCGATAGTCAAACGTAGTTCTTTTGTTTTTGAAGGCTTTCTCCGACTGGTTGCACCAGGAAAAGTTCGTCTGCTCATTTTTTAAAAACTTTTTGTCGACCTTTGAAATAGCAGGGGTGCTTGAGGGTAAATGCGAACGGGCAAGTCTAATTGTGAACGATGACTTTGTGTACATGTAGACAATTAAAACAGAAGCAGGTCTTTAACTCGTTAGACAACATATTATTGGAACACAAACAGACATTTAAACACACTCACCCCACACCGCACACAAACACACCCTTTTGAGAGTGCTCAGTAACTGCAACATAGTTCGCAAATAGACTCACGTCAAAATATCCTACGGTCTAATTGCAAACGAAAATATTTTGCAGAGACCTGTCAAAGCTGACGTCCTGATTTGTCACAAATATGCTTTCTAAAATTCTGTTAGCACTGCTGATGCGCATTCAACATATCCGAAAAAATAAAAATATTTTAAACTGTGTCGAAGTTCAAGTCCTACAACTTGCTTCCCTTGATTTTAGGATTTTGAGAGCACGTTTGTAACCTTGGTCGGCAGTAGTTCGCGAAGAGAAGAAATAGTGCGGAAACAGCCAGAAATAGCTGATGGTTGACTGGTTCTTTGAAATGGATATCCACTGAGGTATTAGGAAAAGGTCGAAGAAGACGTTAAATTGTGAAATGAACTGTTAGAAACGCTTCGAAGTGGGGCGGTAAACGAATCGTTCGCAATTACCCATACCTACCCTCTTAGTGAGGCGTGTGTGTGTGCGTGTACGTGTGTTCTTAAAAACATAAATACACGGTGACATCTTGATATGTGAGCCTTATATAGCTGCTGAGGTGACAGCATCAGAAGAAACGCGCATTGTCTGTGACCATTGGTGTTTCTTGGGAGTCCATTCTAATTTTGCAGCATCATCAGTTCTTTGCTGCACCGCATCGTATCGTCGTGTCGTGTCGTGTCGTACTGTATTGTGAACAGACACCAGTACAACTCCACACCCTTGAACTAAACAAGGCCATCTTGGCCAAAACATCGGCCGCCACATAAACAGCCAGCACGCTGCTCTCCCTGTGTCCACATGGCTTGTTTGGAGCAGTGCGGAAAACACCACATCAATTGACACCCGGTCTGAACCCTGTGCAGGGACACTGGAGATTGATTGATTTCCGTGCAGACACTGGGGGTGGTGAAGCTGGTCGTTGATCGTGATGTATGTGCCAGCCACCAACACCAACGTTTCAATCACAGCAGCAACAGACATTTGTCACGACAGGTAAATACCCGTCCGGATTATCTCAACTACAATTCCGGCTGTGTGGAAGAGGGTGTAT
>NC_134894.1:49591263-49593763 GCF_041734735.1 Babylonia areolata | reverse complement strand
CTCCCTCCCCTCCCTCCCTTGTATTGTATTATTGTATTTCTCTCTTTTTGTCACAACAGATGTCTGTGTGTGAAATTCGGGCTGCTCTCCCCAGGGAGAGCGCGTCGCTACACTGAGAGCGTCGCTACACTGAGAGCACCAACCCTTTTTTTTCTTCCTTTTTTGTATTTTTTTACTGCCTGCAGTTTTTTGTTTTTTGTTTCTTTTAGTTGTTTTTTTTTCCTATCGAAGTGGATTTTTCCATAGAATTTGGCCAGGGACAACACTTTTGTTGCCGTGGGTTCTTTTACGTACGCTAAGTGCATGCTGCACATGGGACCTCGGTTTATCGTCTCATCCGAATGGTGAGGTCGTTATGTCACCTGAAGGGTCAAACAGATCAACTAAGTATTCTTTATCGTTTTTTTCCCTCTCGTCTGTTTATTGGACTGTCTTTGGGATGCTACCCTAGTGTCTGCCAGACAGCCGTGGGGACGTCGTCGTGCTCTTTGAGCTAAAGCACATCGCACTTCCTTCATAGACACTCGTTTAGAATAGAAAAAAAGAAAAAGAAAGAAAAGAAAGGGCGCCACCCCATGAGCGACTCAAAAGACCCTGAATGAAGTACAAGGTGTCTTACAAGTTCCTCAGTAACCATTATCTGTTGACTCAAAAGACTCTGAACGAAGTACAAGGTGATTTACAAGTTCCTTAGTAACCATTATCTGTTGACTAAAAGGACCCTGAATAAAGTACAAGGTGTCTTACAAGTTCCTCAGGAACCATTATCTGTTGACTAAAAGGACCCTGAATAAAGTACAAGGTGTTTTACAAGTTCCTTAGGAACCATTATCTGTTGGTGCCTGTTGGCTATGGTCTGTCAAAGGTGTCTGGTGGTACACGATGGTACAGTGGTATGGTTCTCTGATTCAACATCGGCTCTGTGTGAATCAAATATTCCAAGTGTCTAGAGGTACGGGGGTTTGGAGTATGATAGCCATGCGGGTTTTTTGTGTGTGTGTCTCTGTCTGTCCGTCTGTCTGTCTGCCTTTGACTGTATGTCAGCCTGTTTGTCTTGCGCCTCTGTGTTAGTGAGTGAGTGAGTGAGTGAGTGAGTGTGTGTGTGTGTGTGTGTGTGTGTGTGTGTGTGTGTGTGTGTGTGAGTTTGCGTATGTGTACGTGTGAGAGAGGGGAGGATTGGATGGAGAGAGAGAGAGAGAGAGAGAGAGAGAGAGAGAGAGAGAGAGAGAGAGAGAGAGAGAGAGAGAGAGAGAGCGATTGGCGTCAAACGGCAGTTTCCTCTCACAACAGAGGATTTTCCTGGTCCATACCACTCCTGTATCTGCTACTATGTGTTTAAACAGGAAGAACCACATGTATAGCCCTTTGCTGCTCACAGGTCAACCTAAAAAAAAACAACAGAAACAAAATATAAACTTTCTCTCTGTAAAACAAAGTAACTGAAGAATAACTGTGCTCCCTGTGCACAACAAAGAACAGCTCAACAAGATTTCAACTTGAACCAAGCCACATTCTGAAAGCAAGAGTTTACCGTTCTGATCCAGACGGTTACAGATGTCGTGCCAAAAATGGATCCCAATGTTCTCAGACTACTTCACACCCCGTCTCTCTCTCTCTCTCTCTCTCTCTCTCTCTCTCTCTCTCTCTCTCTCTCTCTCTCATACTTACTTCTTAATGTCCCTGAATAACCTGATATATCCATAGTTGCACTGTTTTAATCTTCATGTCAAAATATGGTATATGATTATTGTCTGTTCACATTCCCCTTCATGAGGGACATTGGCTTAAAATGAACAAACCATCTGAACCTGAATCTCTGTCTGTCTGTCTGTAACTCTCTCTTTCTCTTTGTCTATGTCTCTGTGTGTGTCTCTCTGTCTGTCTGTCTCTATGTCTGTAATAATTCTGTCACGAGGAGTCCACCTTAGTGCTGTCCACTCTCCCTGAATCAATGGGGAATTTCACTTCACCTGATTTTATAGGGAAAAGAAGTTTATCCTATCCCGACATTATTATTTTGTACATCTTCCATGCAACCCGTCATCCTCCCACGAAACGATGAATAGACCGAATATGTTCACTCACTGGGAGTTTCAGAACAAGACGGACTTTCGGACTTTGTGCAGATTATGAATAATGCACTGTGGGGAACCAATTCAATAGAGTGCCCCAAAGATCGTACCATTGCTCACAAGTTCTCCCACAAAGGGTTAAAACAAAGTAGCATAACATTTAATATTTTCCCTCACGAAAACAACAACAAACAACCAACAGGGCAGAAAGAGGTGCACGCAAACTGGCTTCCCGTGATAAATCATCGTAACGAGACACACACACATACAAACGTCACACTGGGGATTCTTCTTCCAGCTGATTTCTCACACTGATCGAAGGACAGCAATGCAGAATTGCCTCTGGGAACAAAATTCAATTGAACCCGGACAGCGAGAAGTCGCCAGTCTCAATGCTTAAATCGGCTGTGTGTTGTTTTGCTCATCTC
>NC_134894.1:49571263-49588763 GCF_041734735.1 Babylonia areolata | reverse complement strand
GTCGGACTTTGTATTGTTTGAGATGGGTCTTAGAGGCTGCATTAAGGCGGCTGTGTGGACACCAGTGATTGTCAGTGGGTGAACTGGTTTGCTGGCCCCTCCCACCACAACAGTCAGACACGTGGTCACAGACATTGTCAGTGCTGGCCCCTCCCACCACAACAGTCAGACACGTGGACACAGACATTGTCAGTGCTGGCCCCTCCCACCACAACAGTCAGACACGTGGTCACAGACACTGTCAGTGCCGACCCCTCCCACCACAACAGACACGTGGTCACAGACATTGTCAGTGCTGGCCCCTCCCACCACAACAGTCAGACACGTGGTCACAGACATTGTCAGTGCTGGCCCCTCCCACCACAACAGTCAGACACGTGGTCACAGACATTGTCAGTGCTGGCCCCTCCCACCACAACAGTCAGACACGTGGTCACAGACACTGTCAGTGCTGGCCCCTCCCACCACAACAGTCAGACACGTGGTCACAGACACTGTCAGTGCTGGCCCCTCCCACCACAACAGTGACACTGTCAGCATGAGGGGTGGTGGCTGTACATGTGAAATAGATCGGATCGACGGTGCTTACATGAAACTGACTTGGAGAGACAAGACATGTTTTATTTCAGGAAATCCAGTTTATGTGAATCACAGAACACCCCTGCCCTTTCCACCCCCCTCCCAACTCCCCCTCCTACCCCCTCCCTCCACCCGAGGTCAAAACAGGCCAACAGGGGTTGACAATTGGGAGTGTGCGCAATGGCGCCTGGTTCAGCGATACAATGCGTGGCAAAAAGGCGGTGGGACTGTTCACATGGGCAATGGACAGACTGATCATATCAGTTCATTGCCAGTATTATTTCTGTCTTTCATCTCAGAGACGTGCAAACACATTCCCCATGTCTCTTTGATATGCAGCGTTTGTTCGTTTTGGGGATGTTTGATGTTCCTGAAGCCATTCAGAAAATGTGTGACCAGAAATATGATATTCTGACCTGGGGAATCATGGTCAGCTCTCGATCTATGCTTTAATTTATCTTCACCGCAAGGGAGCACGTGACACACACTGGATGTCAGCGCACGGACAACACCCAATACGCATGTGTGAGCGGGGCCACAGAGAGAGGGTGGGTGGGGTGGGGGTAGGAGCGCGGGGCAGAAAAAGAGAGGGAATGGGGGAGGGGCAGAGATAGAGAGAGAGGGAGTTGCAGAGAGAGAGAGAGGGAGGGGCACAGAGAGAGAGAGAGGGAGGTGCAGAGAGAGAGAGAGGGAGGTGCAGAGAGAGAGAGAGAGAGAGAGAGAGAGAGAGATTCGGATTCGGGTGATTTATTCATATAGGCCATTTCCCATCATGAAGGGCTGCAGTATACAACATTATTAAACATGCAAGTGCACAAGGCGAAACAATCATCAAAGGAATTATGATATCATTATTGATCTTAACTTAAATGCCTTATATATGTAAATGGACAAATACTTTACAATGCTTTCTTTATTAGATGCCATCAACAGACTTAGCCGAAACTGATTTGGAAACTTAAAATACTTTCGTGGAATATACTGTTCTCTTAATTTACTTAAAGCATTACAACATAAAATAAAGTGTAACTCGTCCTCAACAGCACTTCTACACAGAGGGCAATTCAACTCATCCACAGTATGCTTTCTGTGCCGATAATAACGTTGAGCAATTTCTGAAATACCTAATCTAAATCTTGCCATTATGAATTTTAAATGTTTGTCTAAGCTGATTTGCAAGTACGTTTTCACTTCATGAGTGGTACAAAATGTTCTGTACATTTAAGAAAGAGAGAGGGAGGTGCAGAGAGAGAGAGAGAGGGAGAGAGAGAGGGAGGGGCAGAGAGAGAGAGAGAGAGAGGGAGAGAGAGAGAGAAAGAGAGAGAGAGAGGGGGGGGGGGGAGAAACTCAGAACCCAGAAATACAAATATTTTACTTCGAGGCCACCCCTGTTTGTAATGGAGGTACAAACATTCCAGACACACACACAAAAAACAAACCCTTAAACAAGGAGGGGGGGCGGGGAACCATTATGAACGACGCAGCATTTCGTAACCAAAAACAGGGAAAAAGAGCAGACTGATAGACAGACAGACACAGACAGTGAAGGAAAGTTAGAGAGAGAGACAGACAGACAGTGAAGGAGAGACCCCCTTTCCCCCCCCCCCCCCCCCTCACCACCCCCCCATCCCTCCCCCCCCCCCCCAAAAAAAAGAGGAAAAATTGCTGGTATGATGACATAAACTCGATTACGCTAGCGTGCTCTTGCATCTGAGTGACACTGCCGTCTGTCCACCTCTCCACCCCTCTACTTCTTTCTTTCTTTCTTCTTCGCTTGTTTTTTGGTTTGTTTTTTTCCCCAGCAGAGCACTCTGTGTGTGAGTACCTCAGTGTGGAGAGACTGACAGTGTGGAGAGACTGGAGAGACTGACAGTGTGGAGAGACTGGAGAGACTGACAGTGTGGAGAGACTGACAGTGCGGAGAGACTGGAGAGACTGACAGTGTGGTGGAGAGACTGACAGTGTGGAGAGACTGGAGAGACTGACAGTGCGGAGAGACTGGAGAGACTGACAGTGTGGAGAGACTGGAGAGACTGACAGTGTGGAGAGACTGACAGTGCGGAGAGACTGGAGAGACTGACAGTGCGGAGAGACTGGAGAGACTGACAGTGTGGAGAGACTGACAGTGTGGAGAGATTGGAGAGACTGACAGTGTGGACAGAGTTGAGAGACTGACAGTGTGGAGAGACTGACAGTGTGGAGAGATTAGAGAGACTGACAGTGCGGAGAGACTGGAGAGACTGACAGTGTGGAGAGACTGACAGTGCGGAGAGACTGAAGAGACTGACAGTGTGGAGAGACTGACAGTGTGGAGAGACTGACAGTGTGGACAGAGTGGAGAGACTGACAGTGTGGAGAGACTGACAGTGCGGAGAGACTGGAGAGACTGACAGTGCGGAGAGACTGAAGAGACTGACAGTGTGGAGAGACTGACAGTGTGGAGAGACTGAAGAGACTGACAGTGCGGAGAGACTGAAGAGACTGACAGTGTGGAGAGACTGAAGAGACTGACAGTGTGGAGAGACTGACAGTGTGGAGAGACTGACAGTGTGGAGAGACTGAAGAGACTGACAGTGCGGAGAGACTGAAGAGACTGACAGTGTGGACAGAGTGGAGAGACTGACAGTGTGGAGAGACTGACAGTGTGGAGAGACTGAAGAGACTGACAGTGCGGAGAGACTGGAGAGACTGACAGTGTGGACAGAGTGGAGAGACTGACAGTGTGGAGAGACTGACAGTGTGGAGAGACTGGAGAGACTGGCAGTGTGGAGAGACTGGAGAGACTGACAGTGTGGAGAGACTGACAGTGTGGAGAGACTGGAGAGACTGACAGTGTGGAGAGACTGGAGAGACTGGCAGTGTAGTGAGACTGAAGAGACTGACAGTGTGGAGAGACTGAAGAGACTGACAGTGTGGAGAGACTGACAGCGTGGAGAGACTGACAGTGTGGAGAGACTGACAGCGTGGAGAGACTGGAGAGACTGACAGCGTGGAGAGACTGAAGAGACTGACAGTGTGGAGAGACTGAAGAGACTGACAGTGTGGAGAGACTGACAGCGTGGAGAGACTGGAGAGACTGACAGTGTGGAGAGACTGAAGAGACTGACAGTGTGGAGAGACTGACAGTGTGGAGAGACTGACAGTGTGGAGAGACTGGAGAGACTGGCAGTGTAGTGAGACTGGAGAGACTGACAGTGTGGAGAGACTGACAGTGTGGAGAGACTGGAGAGACTGATAGTGTGGAGAGATTGACAGTGTGGAGAGACTGGACAGATTGACAGTGTGGAGAGACTGGAGGGACTGACAGTGTGAAGAGACTGACAGTTTTCAGTTTCAGTCGCTCAAGGAGGCGTCACTGCGTTCGGACAAATCCATATACGCTACACCACATCTGCCAAGCAGATGCCTGACCAGCAGCGTAACCCAACGCGCTTGATCAGGCCTTGAGAGAAAGAAAAAAAAGGTGAATAAATAATAGATAAGCGTACATAAATAAATAAATAAATGTAACTGTTGAAACTTGGGGAACTGTAACTGTTGAGACTTGGGGAACTCAACTGTTGAGACTTGGGGAACTCAACTGTTGAGACTTGAGGAACTCAACTGTTAAGACTTGGGGAACTCGCAACTGTTAAGACTTAGGAAACTGTAACTGTTGAGACTTGGGGGAACTCGTAACTGTTAAGACTTGGGTAACTCGTAACTGTTGAGTTTCAGTTTCAGTTTCAGTAGCTCAAGGAGGCGTCACTGCGTTCGGACAAAACCATACACGCTACACCACATCTGCCAAGCAGACGCCTGACCAGCAGCGTAACCCAACGCGCTTAGTCAGGCCTTGAAAAAAAAAAGAAAAAAAAGAAAAAAGAATTGATAAGCTTACATAAATAAATAAATAATAATTATAATATAGAAAAAGGCAGTAGTGGTAATAATAATAAAAAAAGAAGAAAAAAAAAGCCAACAATGATGATAAATAAGCAAATAAATGTAAAACATGAAGACACACATTCACACATACACCCGCACATGTATAACAGATATGCACCAAACATGCAGTTTCACAGATATGAAAGCACAGTCAAATACATATAAACGTACATGAGTTCCAACACACACACACACACACACACACACACACACACACACACACACACACATTACCCTGCACCTCCTCTACCCCCCTCCTCCACACACTCATTTCTAGTCTACGTATCGCAGCTTCCACAGCACACACACACACACACACACACACACACACACACACACACACACACACACACACACACACACACACACACAGATGAACACTTACTTGTACAAGCACACACACATACCCCCATATATCCCACCCCCAACCCCCCACACATATATACAAACATATATATATGTACGTTCCAATATCCTGTTGCTCCCACAGTGTAGGCATGCATACCTCATCCTCTACTCCACCTCCCCCCGCACCCCCACCTCCCCCTCACACACACACACACACACACACACACACACACACACAAACACACGCACGTGCACAGAACTCTCCTGACACTTGTGTACACTTACACTCTCGCGCATGCACAAACTCACTCAAAAGAACAGACCCACACATACACACAAACACCCACACTGACAGTGTGGAGAGACTGGAGGGACTGACAGTGTGGAGAGACTGGAGGGACTGACAGTGTAGAGAGACTGAAAGAGTAGACTGACTTCCTGGTGGGATCAGCTAATTCTACACCTTTCTGTTCTTCTGGGTTTCCTGCTCCTCTTCTTCCCCCTTCTGGATGTAAAACACGTGTGTTTTCTCTGCTATCCTCGTGGTATAAAAAGATCGTTTCGTTTCGTTTCCTTTTCGCGTTTCTTTTCTCCTTTTTTTGTCTCCTCTACTGCTCCTCCACCCCTACCCCTTCTTCTTCTTCTCCCCCTCCCCCTTCCCTCCCACCTACACACCTGAACCCCCCCCCCCACACCCACTTCCCCCAAGTCCCCTACAATTTCACTCGCGATTGGAGAGAGAGAGAGAGAGAGAGAGAGAGAGAGAGAGAGAGAGAGGGAGGGAGAAAGTGAATGAGAAACAGAGCGAGAGACAGAGACAGAGAGACAGAGAGAGATGGAGGCAGACAGCGAGAAAAACAAACAGAAACAGAAACAAATACGGAAATACAGACACAAGGACGGACGACACAGAAAGACAGACACAGAGACAGAGACATGAAAACAGAACAGGACACAGAAAGACAGACACAGAGACATGAAAACAGAACAGGACAAAGACAGACACAGAGACAGAGACATGAAAACAGAACAGGACAAAGACAGACACAGAGACAGAGACACATGAAAACAGAACAGGACAAAGACAGACAGACACAGAGACATGAAAACAGAACAGGACAAAGACAGACACAGAGACAGAGACACGAAAACAGAACAGGACACAGAAAGACAGACACAGAGACAGAGACATGAAAACAGAACAGGACAAAGACAGACACAGAGACAGAGACACGAAAACAGAACAGGACACAGAAAGACAGACACAGAGACAGAGACACGAAAACAGAACAGGACACAGAAAGACAGACACAGAGACAGAGACATGAAAACAGAACAGGACAAAGACAGACACAGAGACAGAGACACGAAAACAGAACAGGACAAAGACAGACACAGAGACAGAGACACATGAAAACAGAACAGGACAAAGACAGACAGACACAGAGACATGAAAACAGAACAGGACAAAGACAGACACAGAGACAGAGACACATGAAAACAGAACAGGACAAAGACAGACAGACACAGAGACAGAGACACATGAAAACAGAACAGGACAAAGACAGACAGACACAGAGACATGAAAACAGAACAGGACAAAGACAGACACAGAGACAGAGATACATGAAAACAGAACAGGACAAAGACAGACAGACACAGAGACAGAGACATGAAAACAGAACAGGACAAAGACAGACAGACACAGAGACAGAGACATGAAAACAGAACAGGACACAGAAAGACAGACACAGAGACAGAGACATGAAAACAGAACAGGACAAAGACAGACAGACACAGAGACAGAGACATGAAAACAGAACAGGACAAAGACAGACACAGAGACAGAGACATGAAAACAGAACAGCACACAGAAAGACAGACACAGAGACAGAGGCATGAAAACAGAACAGGACAAAGACAGACACAGAGACAGAGACATGAAAACAGAACAGCGCACAGAAAGACAGACACAGAGACAGAGACATGAAAACAGAACAGGACACAGAAAGACAGACACAGAGACAGAGACATGAAAACAGAACAGTACACAGAAAGACAGACACAGAGACAGAGACATGAAAACAGAACAGCACACAGAAAGACAGACACAGAGACAGAGACATGAAAACAGAACAGCACACAGAAAGACAGACACAGAGACAGAGACATGAAAACAGAACAGCACACACAAAGACAGACAGACACAGAGACAGAGACATGAAAACAGAACAGGACAAAGACAGACACAGAGACAGAGACACGAAAACAGAACAGGACACAGAAAGACAGACACAGAGACAGAGACATGAAAACAGAACAGGACAAAGACAGACACAGAGACAGAGACACGAAAACAGAACAGGACACAGAAAGACAGACACAGAGACAGAGACACGAAAACAGAACAGGACACAGAAAGACAGACACAGAGACAGAGACATGAAAACAGAACAGGACAAAGACAGACACAGAGACAGAGACACGAAAACAGAACAGGACAAAGACAGACACAGAGACAGAGACACATGAAAACAGAACAGGACAAAGACAGACAGACACAGAGACATGAAAACAGAACAGGACAAAGACAGACACAGAGACAGAGACACATGAAAACAGAACAGGACAAAGACAGACAGACACAGAGACAGAGACACATGAAAACAGAACAGGACAAAGACAGACAGACACAGAGACATGAAAACAGAACAGGACAAAGACAGACACAGAGACAGAGATACATGAAAACAGAACAGGACAAAGACAGACAGACACAGAGACAGAGACATGAAAACAGAACAGGACAAAGACAGACAGACACAGAGACAGAGACATGAAAACAGAACAGGACACAGAAAGACAGACACAGAGACAGAGACATGAAAACAGAACAGGACACAGAAAGACAGACACAGAGACAGAGACATGAAAACAGAACAGGACAAAGACAGACAGACACAGAGACAGAGACATGAAAACAGAACAGGACAAAGACAGACACAGAGACAGAGACATGAAAACAGAACAGCACACAGAAAGACAGACACAGAGACAGAGGCATGAAAACAGAACAGGACAAAGACAGACACAGAGACAGAGACATGAAAACAGAACAGCGCACAGAAAGACAGACACAGAGACAGAGACATGAAAACAGAACAGGACACAGAAAGACAGACACAGAGACAGAGACATGAAAACAGAACAGTACACAGAAAGACAGACACAGAGACAGAGACATGAAAACAGAACAGCACACAGAAAGACAGACACAGAGACAGAGACATGAAAACAGAACAGCACACAGAAAGACAGACACAGAGACAGAGACATGAAAACAGAACAGCACACACAAAGACAGACAGACACAGAGACAGAGACATGAAAACAGAACAGGACAAAGACAGACACAGAGACAGAGACACGAAAACAGAACAGGACACAGAAAGACAGACACAGAGACAGAGACATGAAAACAGAACAGGACAAAGACAGACACAGAGACAGAGACACGAAAACAGAACAGGACACAGAAAGACAGACACAGAGACAGAGACACGAAAACAGAACAGGACACAGAAAGACAGACACAGAGACAGAGACATGAAAACAGAACAGGACAAAGACAGACACAGAGACAGAGACACGAAAACAGAACAGGACAAAGACAGACACAGAGACAGAGACACATGAAAACAGAACAGGACAAAGACAGACAGACACAGAGACATGAAAACAGAACAGGACAAAGACAGACACAGAGACAGAGACACATGAAAACAGAACAGGACAAAGACAGACAGACACAGAGACAGAGACACATGAAAACAGAACAGGACAAAGACAGACAGACACAGAGACATGAAAACAGAACAGGACAAAGACAGACACAGAGACAGAGATACATGAAAACAGAACAGGACAAAGACAGACAGACACAGAGACAGAGACATGAAAACAGAACAGGACAAAGACAGACAGACACAGAGACAGAGACATGAAAACAGAACAGGACACAGAAAGACAGACACAGAGACAGAGACATGAAAACAGAACAGGACACAGAAAGACAGACACAGAGACAGAGACATGAAAACAGAACAGGACAAAGACAGACAGACACAGAGACAGAGACATGAAAACAGAACAGGACAAAGACAGACACAGAGACAGAGACATGAAAACAGAACAGCACACAGAAAGACAGACACAGAGACAGAGGCATGAAAACAGAACAGGACAAAGACAGACACAGAGACAGAGACATGAAAACAGAACAGCGCACAGAAAGACAGACACAGAGACAGAGACATGAAAACAGAACAGGACACAGAAAGACAGACACAGAGACAGAGACATGAAAACAGAACAGCACACAGAAAGACAGACACAGAGACAGAGACATGAAAACAGAACAGCACACAGAAAGACAGACACAGACACAGAGGCATGAAAACAGAACAGCACACAGAAAGACAGACACAGAGACAGAGACATGAAAACAGAACAGCACACACAAAGACAGACAGACACAGAGACAGAGACATGAAAACAGAACAGCACACAGAAAGACAGACACAGAGACAGAGACATGAAAACAGAACAGCACACAGAAAGACAGACACAGACACAGAGGCATGAAAACAGAACAGCACACAGAAAGACAGACACAGAGACAGAGACATGAAAACAGAACAGCACACAGAAAGACAGACACAGAGACAGAGACAAAAACAACACAGATACACCGACCTTAAGACAGACACACAGAACAACAGACCGGAAGACAGACAACAGACCGGAAGACAGACACACAGAACAACAGACCGGAAGATAGACAACAGACCGAAAGACAGACAACAGACCGGAAGACAGACATGCAGAACAACAGACCGGAAGACAGACAATAGACCGGAAGACAGACACACAGAACAACAGATCGGAAGACAGACAATAGAACGGAAGACAGACACACAGAACAACAGACCGGAAGACAGACAATAGACCGGAAGACAGACACAGAACAACAGACCGGAAGACAGACAACAGACCGGAAGACAGACACACAGAACAACAGACCGGAAGATAGACAACAGACCGGCAGACAGACAACAGACCGGAAGACAGACACACAGAACAACAGACCGGAAGACAGACAACAGAACGGAAGACAGACACACAGAACAACAGACCGGAAGACAGACAACAGATCGGAAGACAGACAACAGACCGGAAGACAGACACACAGAACAACAGACCGGAAGACAGACAACAGACCGGAAGACAGACACACAGAACAACAGACCGGAAGACAGACAACAGACCGGAAGACAGACACACAGAACAACAGACCGGAAGACAGACAACAGACCGGAAGACAGACACACAGAACAACAGACCGGAAGACAGACGCACAGAACAACAGACCGGAAGACAGACACAAACAGTGGACCAACTCACGTCCAGGACGATACAGCCAGTGTAGTCAGTCCATTCCTGCTGAGACTCCGGACTGACATACCAGGTCCCGTTCTCCTGGCACCGCTTGTGTGCCCACGCTGCAACACACACACACACACACACACACACACACACACACACACACACACACACACACACACACACACACTGATGTCAGTTCGTTGTTGATTTGATTAATTAACTGTTGGTTTAAACAAAAATCGGTAAGCATTCCCCCTCTCCCTCCCCTCCCTCCCCCTACCCACAAAAAAATCTCTCTCTCTCTCTCACACACACGTACACACACACACACACACACACACACACACACACACACACACACACACACGCACGCACGCACGCAAACACACACACACACACACAAACACACATGTACCCCTTGACCAACCTTACCCATACAAATCCCACTTTTTTCCGTCTGATATCAAAGTGGAAAGACGTAAAACTGATGACTGCCACTGCTGCTGCTGCTACGACTACTACTACTACTTCTGCTACATTCTGCTACTACAGCACCCATATTAAAGTAATCAACGTCTCTTTCATTTCATTTAATTTCGGTTCGTGCTATGTTAGTAAACTGCATTGTATTCGGTATTAAGGGATCTAAAACACCTGTTTATTCAGGAGAATCAGGTAACATGAATCATTCGTGTAAAACTCATAGGACCACAAGGTTAACATATCTCATAACCTTTTTGAAATTAAAGGATTCCCCTTTCGTAGGCAACAACTTACACGCATTGCATATGTATCGGGTTTGGTTTTCTCTTTGGTTGTTTATTACTCTGTTGATTTTGATAATTTTTATACTCGTGTATGTCACCACAACATGATATATGTCATTACAGAAAAGTGTAACGCGATGTATGTGGTGAATTGAGTCACAGAAACATACATACACTCGCACGCGCGCTCAAACACACGCACGTTCACGCGCACGCACACGCAGTCACACACACACACAGAGGAAACGAAACGAAAGAAACTTATTTCACGAGGTAGTGGAGTAGGCATGACTGCTTTTTTACATTCAGCCCTCGAGGGCAAAAAACAGCATTGAGACACACACACACACACACACACACACACACACACACACACACACACGCACACACACACACACACACACACACACACACACACACACACACACACACACACACACGCACACACACACACACACACGCAGAGTAGTGTTTGAAAGAGAGATCAGAAAAGAGGCACACCCATTACCACATAACTGCATGCTTGCACGGCACAGTGCTTCTGATGTTCTTCACTGACACGCTGCTTCTATCCTGGGTTTATGGCGATCGATGACAGGGGGGGGGTATAATTGTGTGTGTGTATATGTGCTCGAGTGTGTGTGTGTGTGTGTGTGTGTGTGTGTGTGTGTGTGTGTGTGTGTGTGTACATTCTATAATTGTGTGTGTGTGTGTGTGTGTGTGTGTGTGTGTGTGTGTGTATATGTGTGTGTGTGTGTGTGTGTGTGTGTGTGTGTGTGTGTGTGAGAGAGAGAGGGAGGGAGAGAGAGAGAGATGGGGGGGGGGGGAGTGTTTGTGTACAGAACAACACGACAGTGAAGGTAAACAACATGACTGCACTTGGCTCACCTGTGCAAGATATTTCACTAATTAGTTCCGGAGTCAAAGAAGTAATTAGCTGAGAGCAAGCTGAACTCGGTGTCTGTGCTTCCCTTGCAACATGCACGTGACAAAGGTCAACATCGTGAGCAGACAGACAGAAAGGTTTTTTAAAAAATTCTATTTCATTCTCCACCTCGTTATATACAGGCTCTGAGGAAAAAAACAACAACCCAAAAACCAAACCCGCAGCATATTGCTGTCGATATATTCACCCAAACAACTGTGACAGCCTCCACTCGGTATTTCCCTGTGGTTATATCAAGGTATCATCCTCTCTCTCTCTCTCTCTCTCTCTCAGAAATGCGAACAAAAGGGCATCAATGGTATTTGACCATCTTATTATCGATGGTAAGAGGTTCACTGTGGACAATGACGACAATCTGAAAGAGATAAGATAGGACATTGGCCGCTCCTCCCATGATAGTGTTTTCGAAAAACATGTAAATAGTCCTTTTCATGTGATGTCAAAGGGAACAGTTCAAAAAACGATACCGGTAGTGAGCCCTGTGTTTGGCAACTCGGTTGCACGTGCAAATATGTCTGAAATTCGTGACAGTGACAGTGTCAGCGACGTGTGTGCAACTGAACGGAATATGAATGACGCTGAACGTGTAAACACGGGGGCCGGGCCGGGTTTGATTTTGAGCAAACTTGTGTGTTTGTAAATAAACCTTTATACATTTTGCATTGGAATATTAATGGTTTGTTTTCTAAATTAAGAGACAGAAATTTCTTGTTGTACATTCGTTCTTTTGACTTGATATGTTTGGTTGAAACGTTTCTGGAGAACTTCCGGTCCGATTTATTTACTGATTATTTGTGTTTTCATAAGTCCGCAATTAAGTTTTCTAAACATGGTCGATCTTCAGGTGGCGCTATCTGTCTTATCAAAAAAGCATTCCCCCCTTATATTCGTTGTATTCATAATGAATATGCTAATGTTCTGATATTTCTGATTGACAAAGCTATGTTGGACACTTTAAAGGATATATTGTATGTATGTGTGTATGTTCCACCTGAAGGATCACCTTTTTATTCATATTTTGATGTTGACAATGGCATTGATTTATTGGAAGATTGTTTATCAGACTGTTTACTTAAATTCAATGATGTTTACATTATCATCTCTGGTGATTTGAATTGTAGAACTTCCAACATTACCCCTGATGTTATTGAGGATGATACTTTTAGTTCATTACACATAAGGTACCCAGTCAGTGTCAATAGAAATTCTCAAGACAAATGTTTAAATAATTATGGAAAACGCTTACTAAACTTGTGTACTACATTTGGTCTATCAATATTGAATGGTGCGTGTAATGGCGACCGCCAAGGTTGCTACACATTCATCACTGATTCTGGCAGCAGTGTGAATGACTATTTTCTTATGTCACATGACTTGTTTCCTTCTTGGTCTTCACGCTGTCTACTTAATGTTAAGGATAGATTTGACTCAGACCATATGCCACTTGAATTATGTGTACAATTCTCAGACAAACACAACAGCCCCCAAAACCGTAAAGAGAAACAAATTATTAATAAGTTTGTGTGGAAAGATGAGCTAGCTGAAATATTTACTAAATCAATGAAATCTGACAGAACACATAAAATGTTAGAATTGGCTGTTAGTTTAATCGACCATAACATTAATGAAGCTTTGGAAATCTTTAACAAATGCATCACAGAAAGTGCCGCATGTATGAACAATGTAGTATAGGATCAGATAAAAATACAGACGACTGGTACGACAAGGAATGTAGAGCAACAAGAACGAACTTACGAAAGTTGTACAGAACAGCACGTCGTACAGGCGATGTTAGTGACCAAAATGCATTTTGTATTGCACGCAGAGAATATAAACACTTGATTAAACGGAAAGAGAAAGAATATCAGAATGCTATATTAGATAAATTAGTATCCTCTATAAGTAATCAAAAACAATTCTGGGAAAATGTGCATTCAATATCATCGAAGAAAAATATGTTAGCAATAGTATTAGTTTAGATAACTGGTTTGAACACTTCAGGAATTTATTTGAGAAAGAAACCCAGCCAGAAGAAGAAATAGAGACCGACGATACTGACACTTATTTTAATCGTCCCATTTCTAAAGAAGAAGTGCTGTTTGCATTTAGAAAAATAAAGAATAAGAAAGCGGTTGGCCCAGATGGGATAATTGGAGAGTTATATAAAAATGCGGGTGACTTTATTGTAGATTTCTTTGTTGTGTTTTTCAATGCTTTGTTTCAGAAAGGTATTTTCCAGGAGAGCTGGTCTGAAGGTATTGTACTTCCTTTGTACAAAAAAGGGGATGTTAATAATCCCAACAATTACAGAGGCATTACGTTATGTGATATTAGTAGTAAGGTATACAGTACAGTTGTTAATCGTCGTCTACAAGAGTGGGTTGAAGAAAATGATATAACCGGGGAACATCAAGCTGGATTTAAAAGAAACTACTCTACAATTGACCTTGCTAGCTTTAATTCAAAAACAGTTTTCTTTGGACCGAAAATTATATGTTGCATTTATAGATTTTGAGAAAGCATTCGATTCTATAAACAGACGAATTCTCTGGTCTATCCTTTTAAAAAACGAAATAAATGGTAAGTTATACCACTGTATAAAGAGTATGTATAATAATGTTATAGTTAAGATAAGGAGTGGAGCCAGATTAACTGACTCTATCAGGTGCACGTATGGCGTAAAACAAGGTGATGTATGCAGTCCTATCTTATTTTCACTTTTTATAAATGACCTACCTATTGAAGTTATTCAAAATGGAAAATATGGCGCTCTGTTTACAATCGATTACTTTGAGCTTTTTATTTTGTTACTAGCTGATGATGTAGCGCTCTTATCTGAAACAGTCGTTGGACTGCAAACACAGTTAAATAGTTTACAGAGGGCAGCTTTTTCTCTTGATTTGAAGGTAAATTTAAACAAAAGTAATATAGTTGTCTTTAGAAAGGGTGGGGTTTTTATCTGCAAGAGAAAAATGGACTTACAACAATGTAGAAATGCCAGTGGTAAATGCATATAAATATTTAGGTATTTTGTTTTCCACCAAAATTAGTTTTACCCCAGCATGTGTTGACCTGACAGGAAAAGCAAAGAATGCTGCGTTATGCGTAATGCGAAAACTACGTACTTTGAGTAATAATAGTTTATCTATATTTCTGAAATTGTTTGATTCTCAGGTCCAGCCTATTGCACAGTATGGGGCTGAACTTTGGGGCCTTGATGCTGCTGCACGTCACTGTGAGAAAGTTCATTTGTTTTCATTGAAGAAAATGTTAGGGGTTGATTTAAAAACACCAAATTTACCAATTTTTATTAACTCTGTACTTATATTTGTATTCGTTACTGGATTAAATTAACAAGAATGAATGATTGCAGGTTGCCACGGAAAGCTTATGCAATGTTAACCGATTTGGATGCAAAAGGTGAAATTGGGTTTCAAAAGTTTGTTGTAAGTTGTATCAGTTTGGTTTCGGTTTTGTATGGGAAAATCAAGGTGTGCAAGATGTCAGATTATTTTTGTGTGACCTTAAAGATAGACTGATTGCGTGCAGATGGCAGGAGTAGAATTTTCATGTGAATAATAGTGATAGGTTTTGCATATATAGGACATTTTGTACTGGTCATAATGTTAAGATTTCCCTGCGTATGAACTTAGACACACACTTGAAATTTATTATGACAAGATTTCGTTTTGGTATTTCAGAAATTTCTCAGCATTATTATCGTTACAGGAAACATTCTGCAGTTGATTTAATGTGTCCGTTGTGCAAAAGTGGAAATGAAGATGAGTTGCATTTTGTTTTATGTTGTCCTGCTTTAACCAGTTTGAGAGTACGATATATCCCACCTGCTTTTTATAGATATCCCAGTCAATTTCGTTTAAGTCTACTTCTAGCATCTGAAAAAGAAAGCGTCATAAGGAATTTGTCAATATACTTGTACAAGGCATTGCATTTCAGATCTGTTGCAACTTCATGATTTTCTTCAGTGGCTGTGCTTGTTTATGTATTGTACCCCTTCATGCGGGGCAATGGCCTTTATATGAATAAAACATCCGTATCCGTATCTCTCTCTCTGCTGTCCTGCCTCCTCTCTCTCTCCACACGATGTTTTTTTCCCCCGACAAGGAGACTAAAAATAGAACTGGTGACAAAGATCATTATTACTTTTGTCTCTCTTAGCAGCTCGAAACTACACTGTTGTGATGACAAAAACCCCTTTTATATGCCGTCATAAACGCCCATCATAGTTATGTTAACTGGAACACTCTCATGTTTTTATCATTTCAGTTTGTTTAAACACATAACAACAATTTGCGCCTTTTGGAAACTTAATCTGTCACGTGACAAAACATCAAAAACCTCTGTTGTCGTCATTACTCACATATAGGCGTTTGGTTAAGCACACTCACTTTTATATGTTTACACATCGAGTGTACGTTGTAAAATCTGTATTTCTATAGCTTAAGTTTTTGCGATGCTAACAGAATATCAACCTACCATGTGAAATTATCAAATCTAAAACGAAATCACTAATGCTGCGACAGTTTGTTTGTTTGTTTTTACTTCATAATCATACATCGTATACTTATCTGGAAATTCGTGTCATGCTCATGTTTTTTTCCCTTCTATAAGAGGATACAAGTCAGTGAGGTGAAGTCCCACGTACGCTGGGTAAGAACTGCATGTAAAAGGATGCAAGTCAACCTGAGAACTGTTGCTGACAAAATGTTATGGCCAAACCCCAATTTGTGAGGTAGAAAATGTACACGTGTAGACAGGAGAAATGCAAGGCCATCGCTCCACCAGCCGCTTTCCACGTGGAGAACATCCCGAAGATGACGTGGAGAAGTTTGTTGTGACAGAGCACACAGCACAACGTGACGCAACACAACACAGCACCCCGCAATTCACTGGAAACCAAATCATACTGTTTACAGCCTAGCCAACAATGCATTCATGAAGAACAATCAAAAATCCTAAAACAACAGAAGTCCATAGCAAGACTAAGTAGAGTCAGCTGATTATGAACATTTTTTTTGAAAGGCTGAAAACTGCTGAACATTGAAAAAAGAAACAGTAGAAAAAACAACAACAAAAAACAACAACAAAAAAACAAAAACAAAAAAACCACAAAAAAAACACACTGACAACAACGAATTCCTTCAAAACTGAAACATAGATTTTGGTGGTCTTTCATGATATCCAAAAGCCCAAATGCTGAGAAAGATATTGGAACACAACAGACTCATGACAACTTACGATAGTTAAAAAAACTACTTTAAAAAATGTGGAGAATCCTAAAAAGTAAGTTGCAGGTCAACATGAAAGGCCTGGTTCCTCACTCCTGCCTTTGGTTCGGTGTGAAGAACGTCACCCGTTCTGAAAAACCTCAGTGATTCATTTCATTTTCACGTTAATCCCTGTGTTCTTGCTCAATGCGTTTTGGTGAAGCCCGTTGTACTGAGCTTTAGTATGTATAGAGTGCGGA
>NC_134894.1:49561263-49566263 GCF_041734735.1 Babylonia areolata | reverse complement strand
ATCCTATCCCCACCCACCCCACCCCACCCCATCCTCACCCCATCCCCACCACATCCCCACCCCATCCCCACCACATCCTATCCCCACCCACCCCACCCCACCCCATCCCCACCACATCCTATCCCCACCCACCCCACCCCATCCTCACCCCATCCCCACCACACCCTATTCCTATTCCCACCCACCCCACCCCACCCCACTCCATCCTCACCCCATCCCCACTACACCCAATCCCATCCCATCCCCACCCCATCCACACCCCATCCCCACCCCATCCCACCCCATCCCCACCCCATCCCAACCCATCCACACCCCATCCACACCCAATCCCACCCCATACCCACCCCATCCACACCCAATCCCACCCCATTCCACCCCATCCACACCCCACCCAATCCCACCCCATCCACACCCCACCCAATCCCACCCCATCCACACCCCACCCCCATCCACACCCCACCCAATCCCACCACATCCACCCCCCACACCCCATCTACACCCCACACAATCCCACCCGACCCAATCCCACCAACATCCACACCCCACCCCATCCACACCCCACCCAATCCCACCCCATCCCACCCCACCCAATCCACCCCACCCAATCCCACCCCATTCCCACCCCACCCCATCCCACCCCACCCAATCCCACCCCATCCTCACCCCACCCAATCCCACCCCATCCTCACCCCACCCCATCCACACCCCATCCCAACCCATCCTCACCCCACCCCATCCACACCCCACCCCACCCCATCCACACCCCACCCACTATCCACCTTCAGGCTCCTGTTCCACAACACCGTCATTATCTTCACCATCTACAGACTGTTAGCGGGGTTTGAATTCCAGCGCTGAACAATAGATACCTATCATTTCAACACCTTGCGGGAACCGGTGCCGTCAGAAAGAGATCGTTTTTCACGAGATGCCAGCGGGCGTTCCTATCTTTCACTTTGATCTCCTGGTACCTTTGCTTTGTTGCTGTTTTTCACCATTATTCCGTTTTCAGCGCCGTTTCTGTGCGTTGAGGCTGTGGTCGGGTATCAGATGTGTTGCACAAAAGGGTGCGGTCCCAGTGACGGTAATACCCGAGTACCAACGATCACCTTCCAACTGCCAGGCTGTTCGGGTGAGCGTAAAGGCAGACATTAGCGAGACACCCAGCGATACATAGTGTACATGTGCACAGACGTAGTCTGTCAGATTTTGCATTCTTTCTCATGTTTGTTCTCAGTCAGTCTGTGTTGTCCATCATCTGTTGTTGTTCATCTCCCGTTACAGTCACAATCCTCGCTAACAGTCCACAAAGCATTGTCACTAAAAAAAATTAGTGTCTTCATTCCTGATAAAATCTGGTAGGTTCACACAATGATATGTCGTGGATGGTTCTCTTATTTCTGTCTGTGAAGATACTGAAGAGGTTGCTCGTGTGCGCGCGCACACACACACACACCAATTTCTACATTCGTTCACATACACACGCGCACGCACGCACGCACGCACGCACACACACACGCACACACACACACACACACACACACACACACACACACGCACACACACACACACGGAGTCACTAAAGAGGCCCATGCCTCTGACCGCACAGACAAACCAACAGACAAGACAACCATTCCTCACGGCACCGGATCACACTTCTCTCTGCCTTGTCTCTCCAGGAATCAGTCAATAGTCACCCCCCCCCCTTCCACCTCTTCGGGGATTTGAACCCCATTCGTTTGGTGACAGTGACCGTGCCAGCCAGCCCAGCCCTGTGTGGCGGCACGAGGAAAGGTCCCATCTGTCTGTTCCGTGTTGGAAACGCTGGATAGACCTCGGTCAGGAGCTGGCTGTGTTAATGAAGCAGTCCGTCTATTTGTTTTGTTTGTTCATTTACATTTGTTCCCTTCAGAAATCAGAAAAGGTAAAGTAAACTACAACGATTATTGTCATGATCAGTCGAAGGCTTAGTTATGTTGTGCTCTGTGTATATTGAACCCAAACCTGGCACTGCCAAAGCCCCTTGCTTCCGAGAGTGTCCATCGCAGGCACGAGGCCTCGTGAGGTCCCCCAGTGATGGCTCTCCGGACAGTCCTCATGCTGGGACTGCAGCACAACAGGCTGGCTTTTGTTTGGGGGAGTTGGGATAAGCGGCGCGACATGTTGAATGAATTGAAATCACATAGGAAGTTTAAAGGCGCGCGTGCGCGCGCGCACACACACACACACTGTGCTGTGTCAGGGTCTGTTGCTTCCTGTGGATCCCTGGACAGGACGGGTCAGGTGACAAGGTCCAAGGTAAACGATCAGCAACACGAGAGAAACCCCAGTGGTGCGTGCCGGCACTGCGAGGAAACCTAGATGGTGGACTCCACCTCCAACCCCCACTCTCTCCCTCACCACCCCGCGGACAGAAGGACACATCAGGACTGCCGACCGTCAGGGCCTCAGTGAGGTGCCAGTGGCCGGGGACACCGTTCTTCCTGACGGGAACACCTCACGTTCTGCACGTGCTGCCCCTTTGGGATCTGGACCTGTCATCAGTGCATCGGCCATCAGCAGGAATGACGACGATCTCACAGCAACAATCTTCGGCGTCCGAACTGCCTTCAGTCTCAGTGATGCCAGTTCATGCAATGGAAGCAGAACTTAGTGAACTCTGCGAACCAAGGTTGTGAGGGGGCCGCATCCAATCATGGCATCGAGTTGAATGTTGCTGTTCCCCACTCTTCATGGCACATGTTCCCCACTCTTCATGGCACATGTTCCCCACTCTTCATGACACATGTTCCCCACTCTTCCCCACTCTTCATGACACATGTTCCCCACTCTTCCCCACTCTTCATGGCACATGTTCCCCAGTCTTCATGACACATGTTCCCCATTCTGCATGCACATGTTCCCCACTCTTCATGACACATGTTCCCCACTCTTCATGGCACATGTTCCCCAGTCTTCATGACACATGTTCCCCAGTCTTCATGGCACATGTTCCCCACTCTTCATGGCACATGTTCCCCAGTCTTCATGGCACATGTTCCCCACTCTTCATGGCACATGTTCCCCAGTCTTCATGACACATGTCCCCCACTCTTCATGACACATGTTCCCCACACAGCCAGTCCAATGGCTTGTTCTCAGGCAACGTCATTTGAAACCAGGATGAGGAAAAAACAACCCCAAAACAAACACATAAAAAACATATATATTTCTCGAAGTTAACTGCAGCCGTCATTGCTATTAAACGTTCTATCTGTCATTTCTGGAGAAACAAATACGCGCGCATGCACGCACGCATACACATATTCTACTGCATAAAGGCAAATGCACGTAGATGCAAGGGTAGAGTTTGAAGCAAAGCAAACAGAAACACACACACACACACACACACACACACACACACACACACACACACACGAAGAGCATGCTAACAATTCCTCAGAACAGCTTCTCTGATAACCAGGCGGAGTGTATCTGTTTACACATGGGCCAGTGTCAACAGACAACACGGGGGCCGTCAGAACAGTTCCTGTCAAACAGCAGCAAACAGAGAGAGAGGGCTAATTGGTGGGCCGGGGAGAGAGGAGTTCAAACACACGCACAATATGATATAGATGACCTAAGTGGCCAGACGTTGACATCCGGCACCCCATTCATGAGCGGTTTCCTTCGTGCTGGTGTGTGTGTGTGTGTGTGTGTGTGTGTGTGTGTGTGTGTGTGTGTGCGCGCGCGCGCGCGTGCGTGTGTGCGCGTGTGTGTGTGTGTATGTGTATGTGTGTGTGAGTGTGTGCATGCGTGCGTGCGTGCGTGTGTGTGTGTGCGTGAGTGATTGCGTGTGTGTGTGTGTGTGTGTGTGTGTGTGTGTGTGTGTGTGTGTGTGTGTGTGTGTGCGCGTGTGTGTGCGTGCGTGTGTGTGTGTGAGTGAGTGTGTGTGTGTGTGTGTGTGAGTGTGTGTGTGTGTGTGTGTGTGTGTGCGTGTGTGTGTGTGTGTGTGTGTGAGTGTGTGTGTGTGTGTGTGTGTGTGTGTGTGTGTGTGTGTGCGTGTGTGTGTGTTCTATGCGTCATCCACCGTGTCACTCGGGATTGTTTACCACTTCACAATCCTTCCTCTTCCCTTCCCGTCCATGCACACACACACACACACACACACACACACACACACACACATGCGCTCGCGCGCGCGCCCAAATAAAGAGACACGCATACTGTCTTTCTCTCCACCCCCTGTCCCCAGCAAACACAGTGCCCAGCACCACACCAAGGCTTGTTTTTTTTCTTGCTACTTTACTCGCTTTCCACCCGTAACGTTTTTATCTATTTATTTATTCGTTCATTCCATTTCATTATTTTTATTTTATCGAAATTATTGTAGTGAGGTTTAACACAAAGCAAACGACATTAGTCTTGCACTTTCTTGCACATCATTGAATTAGATTCTGTCGTTCCGTTGTTTTTTAAAACCCGCGGGATGCCGGTGAGAAACCTTGTTACACTGTGTGGATCATGATGCGTGAATGACAGTGATCCACCCTGACACTGCTCAACACGATCTCTTCCGGTCTGATGGCCCACTGCATGCTGGGTTTTTTGTGGCAGGTTTGTCCCCCCCTCCTCTCTCTCTCTCTCTCTTTGTGCTGTGTTACTTTCATACCAAATATCTGGGTGTGTTAACCTCTGCTTATATGGGTCAAAAGCCCACTCAGTGAATATGTCATTGTGTCTTTTTCCTCATGCGTGTTTGTGTGTGTGAGCGTGAGTGTGTGTCAGTCGCTTGTTTCATTTCATATGTCTCGCCTAATACACTGTTAACAAGCAGTCTGGGAAAAATAGAAAATATCAATCTGGTGTTGGAGGATCACTGTGCCGAGCAATACTCCGTTGTTATTGTTGTTGTTCTTGCTGTTGGTTTTTGTTGTTCTTGTTATTGTTGTTGTTGTTTTTCTCTGTATCTAATGCATAAGATATTTTATCATCTGTCGACCTTCTATCGGAATTAAACC
>NC_134894.1:49548763-49556263 GCF_041734735.1 Babylonia areolata | reverse complement strand
ACACTGTGTGGTCCCTGTCTTCCTGTGTGAGTCCACAGCACACTGTGTGGTCCCTGTCTTCCTGTGCGAGTCCACAGCACACTGTGTGGTCCCTGTCTTCCTGTGTGAGTCCACAGCACACTGTGTGGTCCCTGTCTTCCTGTGTGAGCCCACAGCACACTGTGTGGTCCCTGTCTTCCTGTGTGAGCCCACAGCACACTGTGTGTCCCTGTCTTCCTGTGCGAGTCCACAGCACACTGTGTGGTCCCTGTCTTCCTGTGTGAGCCCACAGCACACTGTGTGGTCCCTGTCTTCCTGTGTGAGCCCACAGCACACTGTGTGGTCCCTGTCTTCCTGTGCGAGTCCACAGCACACTGTGTGGTCCCTGTCTTCCTGTGCGAGTCCACAGCACACTGTGTGGTCCCTGTCTTCCTGTGCGAGTCCACAGCACACTCAGCTTCGGGCAGAAGCTGGCCATGGACTGGGAAAAACAACAACAATCTCTGTTTGGGATCGAACCCGCGTCCTCCTAGTCGTCCACGATGTTAACCACTTCACCGCGGCAACTGGCCATTTTTTCTGCTATAAAGCAAACTTCAAAGCGCGCATGTTCGGTGACTGATTACTCTATCCTAATTCACAACCAAAACTGATGCTTGGTCAGTACTCACCGAGTGGGAAATTGGTTGGTCTCCGAGTAAATGAGAACTTGTCGGACACAGGGACTGGTGTGGCCAGGAGACAGACAGTGGCCAGGAGACAGTGGCCAGGAGAGAGACAGTGGCCAGGAGTCAGACAGTGGCCAGGAGACAGACAGTGGCCAGGAGACAGACAGTGGCCAGGAGAGAGACAGTGGCCAGGAGTCAGACAGTGGCCAGGAGACAGACAGTGGCCAGGAGTCAGACAGTGGCCAGGAGACAGACAGTGGCCAGGAGACAGACAGTGGCCAGGAGACAGACAGTGGCCAGGAGACAGACAGTGGCCAGGAGTCAGACAGTGGCCAGGAGAGAGACAGTGGCCAGGAGACAGACAGTGGCCAGGAGACAGACAGTGGCCAGGAGATAGGCCAGGGACAGACAGTGGCCAGGAGACAGACAGTGGCCAGGAGACAGACAGTGGCCAGGAGACAGGCAGTGGCCAGGAGACAGACAGTGGCCAGGAGACAGGCAGTGGCCAGGAGACAGACAGTGGCCAGGAGACAGACAGTGGCCAGGAGACAGGCAGTGGCCAGGAGACAGACAGTGGCCAGGAGACAGGCAGTGGCCAGGAGATAGGCCAGGGACAGACAGTGGCCAGGAGACAGACAGTGGCCAGGAGACAGACAGTGGCCAGGAGATAGGCCAGGGACAGACAGTGGCCAGGAGACAGACAGTGGCCAGGAGACAGGCAGTGGCCAGGAGACAGACAGTGGCCAGGAGACAGACAGTGGCCAGGAGACAGACAGTGGTTAGAAGACAGACAGCGGCTTGGAGACAGACAGTGGTTAGGAGACAGACAGTGGTTAGGAGACAGACAGTGGTTAGGAGACAGACAGTGGCCAGGAGAGAGACAGTGGCCAGGAGACAGACAGTGGCCAGGAGACAGACAGTGGCCAGGAGTCAGACAGTGGCCAGGAGACAGACAGTGGCCAGGAGACAGACAGTGGCCAGGAGACAGACAGTGGCCAGGAGAGAGACAGTGGCCAGGAGACAGACAGTGGCCAGGAGACAGACAGTGGCCAGGAGACAGGCAGTGGCCAGGAGATAGGCCAGGGACAGACAGTGGCCAGGAGACAGACAGTGGCCAGGAGACAGACAGTGGCCAGGAGACAGGCAGTGGCCAGGAGACAGACAGTGGCCAGGAGACAGGCAGTGGCCAGGAGACAGACAGTGGCCAGGAGACAGACAGTGGCCAGGAGACAGGCAGTGGCCAGGAGACAGACAGTGGCCAGGAGACAGGCAGTGGCCAGGAGATAGGCCAGGGACAGACAGTGGCCAGGAGACAGACAGTGGCCAGGAGACAGACAGTGGCCAGGAGATAGGCCAGGGACAGACAGTGGCCAGGAGACAGACAGTGGCCAGGAGAGAGACAGTGGCCAGGAGACAGGCAGTGGCCAGGAGACAGACAGTGGCCAGGAGACAGACAGTGGCCAGGAGACAGACAGTGGTTAGAAGACAGACAGCGGCTTGGAGACAGACAGTGGTTAGGAGACAGACAGTGGTTAGGAGACAGACAGTGGTTAGGAGACAGACAGTGGCCAGGAGACAGACAGTGGTTAGAAGACAGACAGTGGTTAGGAGACAGACAGTGGTTAGGAGACAGACAGTGGCCAGGAGACAGACAGTGGTTAGGAGACAGACAGGAGACAGACAGTGGTTAGGAGACAGACCAGGAGACAGACAGTGGCCAGGAGACAGACAGTGGCCAGGAGACAGACAGTGGCCAGGAGACAGACAGTGGTTAGAAGACAGACAGTGGCCAGGAGACAGACAGTGGTTAGAAGACAGACAGTGGCCAGGAGACAGACAGTGGTTAGGAGACAGACAGTGGCCAGGAGACAGACAGTGGTTAGGAGACAGACAGTGGTTAGGAGACAGACAGTGGCCAGGAGACAGACAGTGGTTAGGAGACAGACAGTGGCCAGGAGACAGACAGTGGTTAGGAGACAGACAGGAGACAGACAGTGGTTAGGAGACAGACCAGGAGACAGACAGTGGCCAGGAGACAGACAGTGGCCAGGACACAGACATTGGCCAGGAGACAGGCAGTGGTTAGGAGACAGACAGTGGTTAAGAGACAGGCCAGGAGACAGACAGTGGCCAGGAGACAGACAGTGGCCAGGAGACAGACAGTGGTTAGGAGACAGACAGTGGCCAGGAGACAGACAGTGGTTAGGAGACAGACAGTGGTTAAGAGACAGGCCAGGAGACAGACAGTGGCCAGGAGACAGACAGTGGCCAGGAGACAGACAGTGGTTAGGAGACAGACAGTGGCCAGGAGACAGACAGTGGTTAGGAGACAGACGGTGGCCAGGAGACAGACAGTGGTTAGGAGACAGACAGTGGCCAGGAGACAGGCCAGGAGACAGACAGTGGTTAGGAGACAGACAGTGGCCAGGAGACAGTGGTTAGGAGACAGGCCAGGAGACAGACAGTAGCCAGGAGACAGACAGTGGTTAGGAGACAGACAGTGGCCAGGAGACAGACAGTGGTTAGGAGACAGACAGTGGCCAGGAGACAGGCAGTGGCCAGGAGACAGACAGTGGTTAGGAGACAGACAGGAGACAGACAGTGGTTAGGAGACAGACAGGAGACAGACAGTGGTCAGGAAAAAGACAGTGGTTAGGAGACAGACAGTGGTTAGGAGACAGACAGGAGAAAGACAGTGGTTAGGAGACAGACAGTGGTTAGGAGACAGACAGTGGCCAGGAGACAGACAGTGGTTAGGAGACAGACAGGAGACAGACAGTGGTTAGGAGACAGACAGTGGTTAGGAGACAGACAGGAGACAGACAGTGGTTAGGAGAAAGACAGTGGTTAGGAGACAGACAGTGGCCAGGAGACAGACAGTGGCCAGGAGACAGGCCAGGAGACAGACAGTGGTTAGGAGACAGACAGTGGTTAGGAGACAGACAGTGGCCAGGAGACAGTGGCCAGGAGACAGACCAGGAGACAGACAGTGGCCAGGAGACAGACAGTGGCAAGTCTCATGAGAGAGAGAGAGAGAGAGAGAGAGAGGGGGGAGAGAATGTCTGGCAGCATGCAGCGAATGCATGTGTTTCTAAGCCAGTCATTATCAGATGAAGGGGCACAGTTTGTATTTTTCTTGCCTTTTCATTTTCTTTCCGTTTTCTCTGTTCTTTAAAATGGCAACCGTAGTGGTTAAGTCGGAGTCTGCACCGGAAACAGGAGAACCTTCCGGTCAGAGGACAGAAGGCTAAGGGGCAAATGGGTCCACGACAGCGCAAGTGGTGCAGCTTGGTGGTAGCACTTCGTTCATGTGAGAAACGAGCTGATGGCGTGAGGCAATGAGACCGTGACCATCATGCCCTGTGTCTGTATGTTTCTCTGTCTGTCTGTTTCTCTGTCTATGTCTGTCTCTGTTTCTGTATGTTTCTGGGTCTGCCCCATAGCAGACTCTGAATAAAACATGGGGATGGTGATTAAATCGACGGAAACTTTCTAACTGGGTTAAAGGTACATGGGATTATTCGAATTAATTCTCTCGTTTCGATAAAAAAAAAAAAGAAGAAAAAAAAATGATGCATGGAGCAGTTCACACTGTGCATCAGTAAAACATTCTGGATGTCTGTCTGTTCATCTGTCTGTCTACCTGCCACCCCCATCTCTTTTTCCTTGTCAACGTCTCTGCATCTCTTCCCATCTCTGTTTGCCTGTACTGAGTGACAGGAAAGGATGGTTATAAAATGAGCCAATACTTTTTTTTTTACTCGAGTTAAAAGTACTTTTCTTCATTGCCTTGTCTGTGACTGCACGACGACAGATGCCCTTGTCTCCACACACACTTCACGATCTTTCTCCCTCTTTCTTTTATTCGGTCAGGTGGAATGGAGATACCCCCTCCCCCTTCTCTCTGATTGTCTGTCTCTGCCTCTCTCTCTTTCTCTCGCCCTCTCTCTCTCATACAATCTCTGCTATATATCTCTGATTTGCGTGCGTACACGTGGCTCATTCTTTCTCTCTCTCTCCTTCCTACCCTCCCCATCTCCCCTCTCTCTTTACACACACACGCACGCACACACACGCGCGCGCGCTCACGCACGCACGCACACACACTCTCACACGCACGCACATAATAGAATGAGAGAGAACGAAAGAGAGAGATAGAAGGAGACAGAGCCAGAATAAGATAGACAGACAGACAGACTGCTCTGCCTACAGGTTATGAAGACTTCACACAGACGCTAAGTACGAAGAAGTCGTAACAGAGGCCAGTGGACATCAGAAGTGTGACAGTGTCTCGTACTTTGTTCCACTCTAAACAATGGTCTGTTTCCCTGCCTGAAGTCACTGGCCGGGGCACGGGGCTTGACGCATGTTCACTGTCGTCATTATCACCTCAATTCACGCGCGCGCGTGCACACACACACACACACACACACACACACACACACACACACACACACACACACGCACGCACGCACGCACGCACACACACACACACACACACACACACACACACACACACACACACACACACAACTTTGATGATTTCTTAAATAGCTGGCCATAATCATTACGCATCATTTCAAACATCTCATTCATTATCCCGTCACACGTACTGATAATTACAGGCATTCTGTTAAAACATTCATTTTCATGTTTCATATTTAATAATTCAAGAATAAACGCTTCCGTGACGCCTAACGTTGCAGACATTGTCTGGAACCTGAAGGCCCCACAGACCCCCCCCCCCCTCCCCAAGCCCCTCCCCACCCGACCTAAACACGCATTCTGGTTCGTGTTTGAGGGCAACAGTGGGAAAACATGGGGGTACTCTGATACTCTGATCTTGTTAATAGCTAAGTCAGTCGGATAGTCTAACAAGGTAAAGGACTATTTCGCGTGTCTCCCCATCGTGGTAAACGCGGCAAATGGCCATGTTATGGGCAGCTGGTTCGTGCTGACTCCTGATCACACTGAGACTGCTGACCCGCTGTGTCCTACAAGTCGTCACTGATGAATGTCGTGTGAACTGTGATGTCTCAGTGGCCAAGATTGGTCTATTTGTCAGCTTAAGAGCTCCGCCTTTGAGGATGGGCGCGCGCGTGAGTCTCTGTCTCTGTCTCTCCACCCGGATTCACACTGTCGTTACCCCCTCCCTGGTAAAGCAGCCAGAGAAAAGCACCGGACTACAGCCCACAGCCGGACTGACCCTGAAATCGGACCTTTGTCTCTGCACGCCTCACGCCCACACAAGAAACAAGCCTCGAGATCTCACACGACTGAAAGAATAATTAACCCCTTGATTGCTGCTGACGACTATACTGGTCACTGGAGTGGTGTCACCTCATCAAGGTCAGAAGAGCTTAAAGGACATGATGCCAGCAACATTCTCTGTCTGGACTTGTTCCTTTTGGAGGCAGAATCAATGATGTCGCTGAAAACTACTCAGAAAGTAGATTCATACAACACTGATCCTTTTCACCTTGGTCAAGCTGTCAATGGGTGGAGAAGAGAAAGGATGAAAACGAAATAAGAGAGAAAGGGGAACAATCAAGTGGAGGACACTACACTAATCCACCACACAGGGGCCAGATTTCGTATTCTGTATTTGTATTTATCTCTTTTTTTTGTCACAACACATTCCTCTGTGTGAAATTTGGGCTGCTATCCCCAGGGAGAACGCGTCGCTACACTACAGCTACACTACAGCTCCACCCATGTTTTTTTGTTTGTTTGTTTGTTTTTGCATTTTTTCCTGCGTGCAGTTTTATTTGTTTTTCCAATGGAAGTGGATTTTTTCAACAGAATTTTGCCAGGGACAACCCTTTTGTTGCCGTGGGTTCTTTTTTACGTGTGCTAAGTGCATGCTGCATACGGGACCTCGATTTATCGTCTCATCCGAATAACATAATCACCGGGGTTGGAAAAAGGCAAACTGTGGTGCAATAATAATTCAAGATTCAAGACTATCATTCTATTGTCCCTTGAAGACTCTATCATTCTATTGTCCATTTGAAAACTAATGTTTATGCATTGGAAATGTTTCTTTCGCAGCACATGCACAGGAAGCATGATAAGAAACATGGCCTCGTGATAATTGTGAATCGTTTTAAATGTCATTTATTCAGAAGCGACTTGAAAGTTCTTCTCCCCGACAGGCTGTGTCACTGAATGCAGGACAAGAGGCGACAAAAAACAAACAAACAAAAAAACAAAAACAAAAAAAACAAAAAAAAACAACAAACAATGGAGGAAATCTCACTGGATAAAACTTTACAAAACAAGCTAGTCAGAATGAAAAAAAGTGAAAACAACAGCAACAACAGACGCCATTAAGCGTAAAACTAATCAATCAAGACGCCATGGAGTAAACCTCTTACGAAAAAGACTCATAGATAAGAAAAGAAAATCAAATGCTGCATCCAAAAAATTTAACAAACAACCCCCGCACACCCACCCACCAAAAAAACAAAACAATACAACAGAAAAAAAGAAAAAAAGAAAAAAAAAAAAGAAAAAAAAAGAGAGAAAAAAACAATGAAAAAGAGTCCTTAACAACTCTCTCTCTCTCTCTCTCTCTCTCTCTCTCTCTCTCTCTCTCTCTCTCTCTCTCTCTCTCTCTTGCCCCCTGCTATTTTGCTTTTTCATCAATGAGTTAGCCGTTGAATTATACTGAACTGTTAAGTATGGCATATAATTAATTCCCGGTGCAGTCGAAATAGTTCTGTTACCATTCGCTGATGATGTAATATTGCTATATGATACGGTTATTGGTTTCCAGAACCAACTAGATAGTCTTAGAAGAGAAGCTGACCGATTGCAATTAATTGTTAATCTTGAAAAAAACGAATGTCAT
>NC_134894.1:49523763-49546263 GCF_041734735.1 Babylonia areolata | reverse complement strand
ACAGTCAGATGGACAGACAGACAGACAGACAGACAGACAGACAGACAGACAGACAGACAGACAAACGGAGAGACAGAGACAAAGAACGAAAGAAAGAAAAGAAAGGAAGGAAGAAAAATATACACACAAAAGGAAAAGAAAAGAAAAGAGACAAAAATAAATCAACATAAAAATAAAACAAAACAAAACAAATATACACCCCCCCCCCTACCCACGCATTCCCCCCCCCCCCAAAAAAAAACACACAAAAACAACAACAAAAAACAAAAAAACAAGGGAGGAGAAGGAATCGAGAAATAAATCAGTCAGCAGTGACGTTTGGACACAGGTGATTAACACACAGGGTGATGCGCCATTCTCCCCACGTTATCACCTCGCTGATTGAAGATACCCCCTCCCCCCCTCCCAACTCACTGACGGGCGCAAGAGCCGAATGGTTAAAGCGTTGGACTCTCAGTCTGAGGGCCCCGGGTTTGAATCTCGGTAACGGCGCCTGGTGGGTAAAGGGTGGAGATTTTTTCCGATCTCCCAGGTCAACATAGATATGTGCAGACCTGCTAGTGCCTGAACTCCCTTCGTGTGTATACGCAAGCAGAAAATCAAATACGCACGTTAAAGATCCTGCAATCCATGTCAGCGTTCGGTGGGTTATGGAAACAAGAACATACCCAGCATGCACACCCCCGAAAACAGAGTATGGCTGCCTACAAGGCGGGGCAAAAACGGTCATACACGTCAAGGCCCACTTGTGTACATATGAGTGAACGTGGGAGTTGCAGCCCATGAATGAAGAAGAAGAAGAAGAAAAAGATAGCCCCACACCTAAGAACAGGAACAACAACTACAACAAGCGCAAGAAGAAACAAGTACGAGATAAGAAGAAGAAGAAAAACACGATGAACGAGAATAAGGATGGTAAGGCCATGAAGAACAATGGCAAGAAGTACCATGACAAGAACAATGGCAAGAAGTACCATGACAAGAACAATGGCAAGAAGTACCACGACTAGAACAAGACAAGAAGAACAATGACAAGAACAACAAGAAGTACAATGACAAGAACAACAACAAGAACAATAACAACAAGCAGTACACTGACAACAACAACGACAAGAGTACAATGACAAGAACAATAACTAGAAGTACAATGACAAGAACAATAACTAGAAGTACAATGACAAGAACAGAAAGAGCAAGAACGACGAGAACAAGAACAATAACAAATTACATAGACTCTTTGTTTATACAAGTGAGTCAAAAATGAGAAAAATAAGAACAGTGATGCGCCCCCCCCCCCCCCCCGCCCCCCTGCCCCCCTCTCACACACATCAGTTTAATACTTCACTGATATTCTCAGTACTGAGAACAAGAACAAGCACAAGAGAGAGAGAAAGAGAGAGAGAGAGAGAGAGAGAGACATACAGACAGACAGACAGAGACAGAGAGAGACAGAGACATACAGACAGACACAGAGAGAGACAGAGACAGACAGACAGACAGACAGAGACAGAGAGAGAAGAATGAGAACAAGAAGAAAAAAGAACAAGACGAATGGGAAGAACAAGACCAAGAAGAGCAAGGATGAGAAGAACAAAAACAAAAACAAAAATAACAAGAACAAGAAAGAGAGAGAGAGAGAGAGAGAGAGAGAGAGAGAGAGAGAGAGAGAGAGAAAGAGAGAGACAGAGAGAGAGAGAGAGAGAAAGAGAGAGAGAGAGAGAAGAGGAGAGAGAGAGAGAAAGAGAGAGAGAGAAGAGGAGAGAGAGAGAGAGAAAGAGAGAGAGAAAGAGAGAGAGAGAGAAAGAGCGAGAGAGACAGAGACAGAGACAGAGAGAGAGAGAGAGAGAGAGAGAGAGAGAGAGAGAGAGAGTACCGCTCTTTCATCTGGCCAATTGATCTTATTTATTGTGTCTGTCTGTCAGAGATTCCAGAACTGTCCCTTAAATCCGCGTAAAACAAATTGTTGTACACATTCATCCCACTCTGATTAAAACTCATAAAAATAAAGGATAGAAAAACCCCCACCGGAACCAGCTTCTCAATTTTCCGGTGAATTACGCCTTTCAACAAAATCTGTTGATGTGGGATAAAGAACTGAATAGACGAAAAAATTAACAGAGAGAGAAAGAAGACAGGAAAAGAGAAAGAAAGAAAGAAAGAAAGAAATACAGATAAAGAAAGAAAGACACAGACACAACGAAAGAAAAAACGAAAACAAAAAATCATTGACAATAAATGAATGAAAGAATGAAGGGAAAGAAGAAAGGAAGAAATAAAGGAAGGAGAAAGGAAGGCTGGGAGTGAAAAGAAAGGAAGGTAGGAGGGAAGGAAGAAAGGTAGGAGGGAAGGTAGGAAGGAAGAAAGGAAGGAAGGTGGGAGGGGGGAAGGAAGAAAGGAAGGAAGAAAGGAGGGAAGGTAGGAAGGAAGTAAGAAAGGAAGGAAGAAAGGAAGGAAGGAAGGAAGGAGGGAAGGTTGGAGGGAATGTTGGAGGGAAGGAAGAAAGGAAGGGGGGAGGGAAGGTTGGAGGGAAGGAAGAAAGGAAGGAAGAAAGGAAGGGAGGAGGGAAGGAAGGAAGAAAGGAAGGAAGGAGGGAAGGAAGGAAGAAAAGAAGGAAGGAGGGAAGGTTGGAGGGAATGTTGGAGGGAAGGAAGAAAGGAAGGAAGAAAGGAAGGAAGAAAGGAAGGGAGGAAGGAAGGAAGGAAGAAAGGAAGGAAGGAGGGAAGGTTGGAGGGAATGTTGGAGGGAAGGAAGAAAGGAAGGAAGAAAGGAAGGAAGAAAGGAAGGGGGGAGGGAAGGAAGGAAGAAAGGAAGGAAGAAAGGAAGGGGGAGGGAAGGAAGGAAGAAAGGAAGGAGGGAAGGAAGAAAGGTAGGGAGGAAACACACAAACCAAAACGTGACAGGAAGAATGGGGGATAAATCCGGAACAGAGAAGAGGGAACCTTGGTTGCCGTTAATGACTGAACCTGCCCCTGATTTAATGCCCGGGGAGAGAAGAGACAGGGGGCTCTCTCCAGCCCCTGACCAGCACCCGGGGTATGGCGGGTTAACAGCCTATCGATTCCACACCGGCTACCTGTGTTTTATGGCGGCACGTCTTTATTGGCAAGTTCATTTTCTGTCCGCCACCCTTCATCATCTTCTTCACTGTGGTCCGGAGCGTGGACATTGCTCTGAGCACTGATGGTGGGGGTGGGGGGGGAGACAGAGGAAGGAAGAGAAAGGGGGTGGGTGGGGTGCGGGGGGTCATACGGAGATGAAGAGGAAGGATCAAAGGAGATGTCAGAGAGGGGAAGAGAGAGATAGAGTGAGAGAGAGAGATAGAGTGAGAGAGAGAGAGAGAGAGAGAGTGAGGGAGTCAGAGAGAGAGTGAGAGCGAGCGAGTGAGAGAGAGTGGGAGAGTGAGAAAAAGAGAGTGAGAGTGAGAGAGAGAGTGAGAGAGAGAGAGTGAGAGAGAGAGAGTGAGAGAGAGAGTGAGAGAGAGTGAGAGATTGAGAGAGTGAGAGAGAGAGAGAGTGAGAGAGAGTGAGAGAGCGAGAGAGTGAGAGTGAGAGAGAGAGAGAGTGAGAGAAAGAGAGTGAGAGAGAGAGAGTGAGTGAGAGAGTGAGTGAGAGAGAGAGAGAGAGAGCGAGTGAGAGAGAGTGAGAGAGTGAGAGAGAGTGAGAGAGAGAGAGTGAGAGAGAGCGAGTGAGAAAGAGAGAGAAAGTGAGAGAGAGCGAGTGAGAGAGAGAGTGAGAGAGAGAGAGTGAGAGAGAGAACGAGTGAGAGAGAGAGCGAGTGAGAGAGAGTGAGAGAGAGAGAGCGAGTGAGAGAGAGAGAGCGATTGAGAGAGAGAGCGATTGAGAGCGAGAGCGAGTGAGAGAACTCAGAACTCAGAACTCAAAACGTTTTTATTCAAGGAGAGAGAGTGAGAGAGAGCGTGTGAGAAGAGAAAGTGAGAGAGAGTGAGAGAGAGCGAGTGAGCGAGAGAGAGAGAGAGCGAGAGAGAGAGAGAGAGAGAGAGAGAGAGAGGGAAGGGAGGAAGGAAGGGTCAAAGAGATCGAATGACTTAATGATAAAAGAGGAAAATGTCTGAATGACTATGTCAATGAATGAATGAATGAGTGAATGAATTAATCAATCAGATCAAATTATGGTTATTAGAGTCTCGCTGACCAGTAAGGCCGAATGACTGAATGAACGAATGGATGAACAAAAGACAACCCAGGCAGGAAGACAGAAGAATCATTGTGGGAGGGGGCATGGGGGTGGGGGTAGGGGGTCGGGGGGGGAGGGGGGAATGACGCTGTGGACAGCATGCAGTGAGTTATGATATTTCGATGACACGAGTTATGATATTTTGATGACAGTCATGTCCATGATTTATGTCCGGGGGAAAAAAGTTAATACGGGCTCAGTCCCCTCCCTTATCACCGCCCCATCCGACCGCGGAACGTGGGTTTATGGTGTATCAATTCTAGATCACCTACTTGTGTTTTATGGACAATCGCGGCGGGCCTTTTTTTATTGGAGAGTTTATTTTCTGTCGGCCAATATCTTCTTCTGCTTCAGTGCGTGCCTGTGTCTTGTGCACTGAGGGATGGGAGAGATGAGGCACAGGGGGCAGGCACATGTGGGGGTGGGGGGGGTGCAGAAGTAGAAACAAGCGAAGGACAGAGAGAGAGAGAGAGAGAGAGAGGGAGAGAGAGAGAGGGGGGGGGGTAGACACACACAGGCAGACACAGACACACAGACAAACATATGAGAGAGCGAGAGACAGAGAGACAGAGAGAGACAGAGACAGAGATACAGAGATAGAGAGAGACAAAGGTGGATTTCGGCTGCGTTTTCAAACAGGTTTTGGCTGAACATTTGACAAACATAAGATGTTCAATCGTTATGGCAAACATTAAAACAAACAGAACAGTTGACAACTCAACTGATGGAAATCCCTTTCAGCCACTTGGCTCACTGCACTGTCAACTTGAGAGATGTCTGTGGGTGTGGCATTCGCTGTTCTGCACCCTTCCACCTGGTCAAGATATGGCGGACACTGTTCCATCTTTCAAAACTAATCTTTAAACATAATTTCTTCAAACAGATCTTTTTCCCCTTTAGGTCGCGGTCGCGCGTGCGCGTGTGTGTGTATGTGCGTGCGTGCGTGTGTGTGTTGGTGGTTTGTGTGTGTGTGTGTGTGTGTGTGTGTGTGTGTGTGTGTGTGTGTGTGGAGAAGGGGACGCGGGGTGGGGTCAGTAAATCACACAAGCAGACAAAACCCAACGCAGATCGATGTGCTGATCTTCCCCGATCTCTTTCTTCTGTTCATTCAAAGGCGGACTGTTCGGTACGCCTTCCTGGTCTGTCTTCTAACGCCGCTCCTCTTTTCTTGTGTCATCCGAGAACACAACAAACGCTGTGTTGGGATTACAGGAAAAGAAGATAATAGCCTTCAACAACAACCCCCCACCCCCATCCACACCCCAGTAACCGCCAGCCAGCCCCCCTTCTCCCCCTACCCCCACAAGAAAGGAAAAGTGAACAAAGAAATTTTATGGGCCTCAAACGAACATAGAAGGCAACGAGGCTGGCCCCAACATGACTATTCAACAGTCAGGGTGTGTGTCGTAACGTCAGGGTGTGTGTCGTAACGTCAGGGTGTGTGTCGTAACGTCAGCCTCATTATCACGTCGTCTGCCTAGTTCCTGCCGAACGGCCCACGTTGCCAGTCAAGACATGTATTATGGAAACGTGTGACAGGAGGGCCACAACATAGGTGTCGACAGCTGGTGTACCCCCCTCTCCCCGACCCCTCTCCCTCCCCTCTTCTTCCAGCACCCACCCCTTCCCCCACATCCCTCTCTCCCAAGTCCTCCCTGAGACAGAACGGGTGTAGATGTTGTCGGAGGACAGGAATGGGAATGGAGGTGGGAGTAACCACCACACATAGATCTTTCAGAACACTACAGGGACAGGTTTGAATGAAAAGAGGAAAAAGAAACGATTTTCTTCAAAAGAAAAGAAATCAGGAGACAGGGAAAAAAATACAAATGGGAAAAGGTGGGGGTGGGGTAAAAGATAGGGTAGATAGATATATAGGGAGCGAGGGGGAAAGAAGAAGAAGAAGAAGAAGAAGAAGAAGAAGAAGAAGAAGAAGAAGAAGAAAAACAACAATACTTTCAGGGAGGAAGAAGGGAAGACAAAGAGACACCTAAACAAATGAAGAACAATCATAAAAGCAATAATAAGATCGAGAAAGGAAAAAGTTCCAAACTAAACAACCAACCATCAACCAAATGTCAATGAGACAAGAGGTCTTCAATGAACAACCATATATCCAACGACAATCCTTCAATCAACAACCACACATCCAACAACCAGTTCTTCAATGTTCAACCACACATCCAACAATCAGTCCTTCAATCAACAACCACACATCCAACAACCAGTCCTTCAATCAACAACCACACATCCAACAACCAGTCCTTCAATCAACAACCACACATCCAACTACAGTCCTTCAATGATCAGCCACACATCCAACAACCAGTCCTTCAATCAACAACCACACAAACAACAACAAGTCCTTCAATCAACAACCACACATACAACAACGACAGTCCTTCAATCAACAACTCCACATACAACAACAAGTCCTTCAATCAACAACCACACATACAACAACCACAGTCCTTCAATCAACAACCACACATCCAACAACCACAGTCCTTCAATCAACAACCACACATACAACAACCAGTCCTTCAATCAACAACCACACATACAACAACCAGTCCTTCAATCAACAACCACACATACAACAACCACAGTCCTTCAATCAACAACCACACATACAACAACCAGTCCTTTAATCAACAACCACACATACAACAACCACAGTCCTTCAATCAACAACCACACACACACCAACGACAGTCCTTCAATCAACAACCACACACACAACAACGACAGTCCTTCAATCAACAACCACACAAACAACAACGACAGTCCTTCAATCAACAACCACACACACAAGAATCACAGTCCTTCAATCAAAAACCACACATACAACAACCACAGTCCTTCAATCATCAACCACACATACACCAACCAGTCCTTCAATCAACAACAACACATACAACAACCACAGTCCTTCAATCAACAACCACGCATACAACAACCAGTCCTTCAATCAACAACCACACATACACCAACCAGTCCTTCAATCAACAACCACACATACACCAACCAGTCCTTCAATCAACAACCACACATACACCAACCAGTCTTTCAATCAACAACCACACAAACAACAACGACAGTCCTTCAATCAACAACCTCACAAACAACAACGACAGTCCTTCAATCAACAACCACACATACAACAACCACAGTCCTTCAATCAACAACCACACATACAACAACCAGTCCTTCAATCAACAACCCCACATACAACAACCAGTCCTTCAATCAACAACCACACATACAACAACCAGTCCTTCAATCAACAACCCCACATACAACAACCAGTCCTTCAATCAACAACCACACATACAACAACCAGTCCTTTAATCAACAACCACACATACAACAACCACAGTCCTTCAATCAACAACCACACACACAACAACGACAGTCCTTCAATCAACAACCACACAAACAACAACGACAGTCCTTCAATCAACAACCACACACACAAGAATCACAGTCCTTCAATCAAAAACCACACATACAACAACCACAGTCCTTCAATCAACAACCACACATACACCAACCAGTCCTTCAATCAACAACAACACATACAACAACCAGTCCTTCAATCAACAACCACACATACACCAACCAGTCTTTCAATCAACAACCACACAAACAACAACGACAGTCCTTCAATCAACAACCACACAAACAGCAACCAGTCCTTCAATCAACAACCACACATACAACAACCAGTCCTTCAATCAACAACCACACATACAACAACCACAGTCCTTCAATCAACAACCACACATACAACAACCAGTCCTTCAATCAACAACCACACACACAAGAACCACAGCCCTTCAATAAAAAACCACACATACAACAACCACAGTCCTTCAATCAACAACCACACATACAACAACCACACAAACAACAACCAGTCCTTCAATCAACAACCACACATACAACAACCAGTCCTTCAATCAACAACCACACATACAACAACCACAGTCCTTCAATCAACAACCACGCATACAACAACGACAGTCTTTCAATCAACAACCACACATACAACAACGACAGTCCTTCAATCAACAACCTCACAAACAACAACGACAGTCCTTCAATCAACAACCACACAAACAACGACAGTCTTTCAATCAACAACCACACATACAACCACAGTCCTTCAATCAACAACCACACATACAACAACCACAGTCCTTCAATCAACAACCACACATACAACAACCAGTCCTTCAATGATCAACCACACATCCAACAACCACAGTCCTTCAATCAACAACCAAACATACAACAACCAGTCCTTCAATCAACAACCACACATACACCAACCAGTCCTTCAATCAACAACCACACACACAACAACCACAGTCCTTCAATCAACAACCACACATACAACAACCAGTCCTTCAATCAACAACCACACATACAACAACCACAGTCCTTCAATCAACAACCAAACATACAACAACCACACATACACCAACCAGTCCTTCAATCAACAACCACACATACAACAACCAGTCCTTCAATCAACAACCACACATACACCAACCAGTCCTTCAATCAACAACCACACATACAACAACCAGTCCTTCAATCAACAACCAAACATACAACAACCACACATACAACCACAGTCCTTCAATCAACAACAACACATACAACAACCACAGTCCTTCAATCAACAACCACACATACAACAACGACAGTCCTTCAATCCTTTCCAATAGGTCAAGACAAAAACATCTTCATTCTGAAGGTCAGACATATAGTTACTTGCTGAGAATGGCTCTGTCTACAACATCCATAAACTCTATGTGGATGTTTTTAATGTACTTTCAACATTCTGCAGAATTTCGTTCAAAATTAAGAATATATTTTGAGTGAACGTACAATGCACAAGAAGCATTTCTACGTTACATGTTGAAATTAAGAGGCATTCAACATTTGTTGTCGCTACTCGATCACCAGGTTGTGTACTTTCTAACCTCTTTTACAGCCGAAGGTCTGGAACTTAAAGTTGTGTACTTGTTCTTGTTCTTGCTCTTGTTCTTGTTCTCTCTCTCTCTCTGTTTTCGGAGCCATTAAAGTCTCTAACTTCAAAACATACCGCGGACCTTTATTCACTCACTTGTGGTAATCGATACGTACGGGGCCATCAAGTTTGAAAACATTCTTTTTTATTTGGGGGAGGGTAGGACTTGGGGGTTAGACAGGGGGTGGGGGTGGACATTCTGATGGAGGGTAGGACTTGGGGGTTAGACAGGGGGTGGGGGTGGACATTCTGATGGAGGGTAGGACTTGGGGGCTAAACAGGGGGTGCGGTGGACATTCTGATGGAGGGTAGGACTTGGGGGTTAAACAGGGGGTGGGGGTGGACATTCTGATGGAGGGTAGGACTTGGGGGTTGAACAGGGGGTGGGGTGGACATTCTGACGGAGGGTAGGACTTGGGGGTTAAACAGGGGGTGGGGGTGGACATTCTGAGGGAGGGTAGGACTTGGGGGTTAAACAAGGGGTGGGTGGACATTCTGAGGGAGGGTAGGACTTGTGGGTTAGACAGGGGGTGGGGGTGGACATTCTGATGGAGGGTAGGACTTGGGGGTTAAACAGGGGGTGGGGTGGACATTCTGAGGGAGGGTAGGACTTGTGGGTTAGACAGGGGGTGGGGTGGACATTCTGATGGAGGGTAGGACTTGGGGGTTGAACAGGGGGTGGGGTGAACATTCTGATGGAGGGTAGGACTTGGGGGTTAAACAGGGGGTGGGGGTGGACATTCTGAGGGAGGGTAGGACTTGGGGGTTAACCAGGGGGTGGGGTGGACATTCTGATGGAGGGTAGGACTTGGGGGTTAGACAGGGGGTGGGGGTGGACATTCTGAGGGAGGCTAGGACTTGTGGGTTAGACAGGGGGTGGGGTGGACATTCTGATGGAGGGTAGGACTTGGGGGTTAGACAGGGGGTGGGGTGGACATTCTGATGGAGGGTAGGACTTGGGGGTTAACCAGGGGGTGGGGTGGACATTCTGATGGAGGGTAGGACTTGGGGGTTAGACAGGGGGTGGGGGTGGACATTCTGATGGAGGGTAGGACTTGGGGGTTAGACAGGGGGTGGGGTGGACATTCTGATGGAAGGTAGGACTTGGGGGTTAAACAGGGGGTGGGGGTGGACATTCTGAGGGAGGGTAGGACTTGGGGGTTAAACAGGGGGTGGGGGTGGACATTCTGATGGAGGGTAGGACTTGGGGGTTAGACAGGGGGTGGGGTGGACATTCTGATGGAGGGTAGGACTTGGGGGTTAAACAGGGGGTGCGGTGGACATTCTGATGGAGGGTAGGACTTGGGGGTTAACCAGGGGGTGGGGGTGGACATTCTGATGGAGGGTAGGACTTGGGGGTTAACCAGGGGGTGGGGTGGACATTCTGATGGAGGGTAGGACTTGTGGGTTAGACAGGGGGTGGGGGTGGACATTGTGATGGAGGGTAGGACTTGGGGGGTTAAACAGGGGGTGGGGTGGACATTCTGATGGAGGGTAGGACTTGGGGGTTAAACAGGGGGTGGGGGTGGACATTCTGATGGAGGGTAGGACTTGGGGGTTGAACAGGGGGTGGGGTGAACATTCTGATGGAGGGTAGGACTTGGGGGTTAAACAGGGGGTGGGGGTGGACATTCTGATGGAGGGTAGGACTTGGGGGTTAAACAGGGGGTGGGTGGACATTCTGATGGAGGGTAGGACCTGGGGGATAAACAGGGGGTGGGGTGGACATTCTGATGGAGGGTAGGACTTGGGGGTTAAACAGGGGGTGGGGGTGGACATTCTGATGGAGGGTAGGACTTGGGGGTTAAACAGGGGGTGGGGTGGACATTCTGATGGAGGGTAGGACTTGGGGGTTGAACAGGGGGTGGGGGTGGGCATTCTGACGGAGGGTAGGACTTGGGGGTTAAACAGGGGGTGGGGGTGGACATTCTGATGGAGGGTAGGACTTGGGGGTTAAACAGGGGGTGGGGGTGGACATTCTGAAGGAGGGTAGGACTTGGGGGTTAAACAGGGGGTGGGGTGGACATTCTCAGGAAAGGGAGGGCAAGCACAGATGGAGGGAGTGGGAGGGTGGAGCAGGGCGAGTGTGAGAGGCGAAGGATGGATTAAAATGTGAAAAACGTGGCAGAGTGGAAGGGAACACCCCCCCCCCTGCCCCCACGACCCCATTCCCTCCCACACCCAGAGCCTCTTACGAAACACACCCTATTGTCCCCTAGTACCTACACAAACCGTACCGTTGAAACCTATGGCCACAAAGCCACCCCTCATCACTTGCCAAACGAATCACATCACCTTCCTTCATTCCCTTACAACACTGGAGCTCCACCTCTCACGCTGTTACCGAGATAATACAGGAGACAAGGGGAAGAAAGGCCGTTTCTCGGGGTCTTTTAATTAATTGCCTCCTATTGACCTGGACACCTGGGCGGAAGGAAGGCGGACAGCGCTGTGGTCAGCGGGAGGACGTGTGTCACGTGGCTGTCTGTGCCGGGGCTGTCTGACGGAGGCGAGAGGGGTTTGACAAGAAGCGAAGAGAGAGAGAACAGCTGAGGGTGAGAAAAACAAGACAATGCCAGACAAGACAAGGAAGGAAGGAATTTTTGTTTAATGTCCCGTCACACATATCGGTGATTGAAGACATTTTGTAAAAGTATTTATGAATACATCTGAGTATTATCGGTTAGAAGGGGTGGGAGATGTGGATGAATGGAGGGTTTGGGGAAACTGGGCAAATGAGGGTAAAAATGTGGGTGAAATTTGAAAGAAAAACAAAACAAACAAACAAACAAACAAAAACAAAAAACCCTCTAAATACAGTTACAGGAAATTACTTAAAGGACTTCGTAAAAGAGAAGTCGTTAAACTGACAAGCGAAACAACTGATAATGAATGCAAAAAGTCAAAAACATCAACGTTCTCAGTCACTTGTGAAGACACACTTTCGTGTACAAAAGGCTTCATCAAGCTACAGTGAAAAATTATATGCTCAATTGTCAGGTTATTAAAGCATATACACTTGACATTAGAACAATACTTGGTCCGTAATGAATTTGATAATAGTCTGAGAGCTAAGCTCAGAATTGGTCTGCGAATCGGACCAAAGTCTGAGAGAGTCAACTGACGAGGTTTTAGACTTGAATTCAAGCACCTATAAAAGTCTCTTTCTAGTATATTGCTTATTTCCTTGTATGACAATGGGCAATATACTTTTATACTATCTATATGATTTTTTGCTCCCCTTTTTGCTGCCCTATCTGCTTGGTCGTTATAACGGAATCCAGTGTGGGATGGTATCCAACAAAAATCAACATTTGTACCCTTCACAAATAGGGAGTGCAATAAATACCTAATTTCAAAAAATAAATCTTCTCTTTGATTATTCTCAAAAAGGAGCAAACCTTTTAAGACAGATTGAGAATCAACACAAAATAGGATATTACTTATTATGATTGGTATATCAACAAGATGATTTAAAGCCATAAGGATGGCCACCAATTCAGCTGTAAAAATTGAATGTCCCTTACCTAAATAATATGATTTTTCTGTTTTTAGGTCAGGAATGACAAAAGCAGATCCTGCACTGCTATCATCCAGGACCGAGCCATCAGTGTAAACTTTTAAATGATAATCAAAATTTTCTTCTAATTCAATTCTGACAGATGCTGCTATTATATGTGGAGATTCTCCTTTTGTTGTGTCAGAAGCACATATGTTGACGTTTGCTTTTGTTAACTCCCAGGGAGGGACAGGTGGCACCAGAACACGAGGTGCCATATCATGCAAATCAATGTCTGAAGAATTTAAAATATCTGACACATATGTGCGAATGGTTTGTAGATTTGAATTATTTTGTGCATTTTTTGGAAAATCAATATCAGACCTAATATTTAATTCCTCAAAATCATCCACTGCTGTACATCTCACAATATATTTAGCAGAACTTAATTTTCTGATTTCATCTAGTGGTAGAATACCCGCAAGCTTATAGGCTTCTGAGGTCTTAGTATGCACAGGTACCCCTAAAGCCAGTTTCACAGCTTTACTGTCAATTATTCGCAGCTTCTTTAGGAACGTCGGCGGGGCAGAAAAGAAAATTTCTTGACCGTAGGTCAATCTTGATCTTACGAGAGATGTCGCTAAATGTAAAAGAATTTTGGAGTCTTGTCCCCAAGGAGAGTGACTTACAATTTTTAAGAAATTTAAACTTTTTAATGCTTTAGTCACCATTGAATCAATGTGTTTCTTCCAGTTTAGTTTTGAAGTAAATAGGATCCCAAGAAATTTGATTTCCGACTTGAAAAATATTTCACGTCCTCCTAAAAAAAAAACGTGGTAGTTTGCTGGGATTATAACCATTATTAAAGAGGATCAAATGTGTTTTTTCTACAGAAAACTCAAAACCATTAGATTGCATATAGCTACTCAGTCTATCGAGTTCACCCTGAAAATGTTTCTGTACATAATTTATGTAATGTAGGCTTGTCCTTTTCCTCAAGGATGTCTGAATCCATATAGCAATATCATCAGCATATTGAGCCAGCTTGGTAGATGATGAAAAACATGTATGTAAATCATAAAGCATAATGTTGAACAACAATGGAGAAATAATGGAACCCTGCGGGATTCCCATGTTTATAGGCCTAGAGGTTGATAAAGTTACTCCCACTTTTGCCACTATATATCTCCCACTTAAAAAGGATTTAACATAGTCATAAACATGACCCGACAGACCAATTTGTTTCAGCTTAAATAACAGTCTGCTATGCCACACTCGGTCATAAGACAAGACAAGACAAGACAAGAAAGTTTATTTCAGGAAATCCCGAGGGTGTACATGAAAGTATTACATATTTCATGTAAGTAATACAAAATATGAAAAACATTTGGCAGTGTGCTGACAATCAGTTATAATAACCATACCAGCTGATCAGTTGAGATAAGCCTATGCATTTAGAAGAGGAAATCTATGTATTCATGAAGTAACATATACAAGATGTGGACGGGAACAGTGTCTGTCATGTTGATGAAGGAAACCAGAGAGACCACGTGTCGCTATCCTCATCCCCGGCAACCACCACCCGCTGACCCCGCCACGCCATCCGCCACTGAACCTTTCCTACTGTTTACTGTCTGCTTTGCTCCGTCTTCCTGTTTGTGTCACTGTGTCTGTTTGAATGTGTCCGCCTCTCTCTCTCTGTCTCTCTATTTCCCTCACACACACACACACACACACACACACACACACACACACACACACACACGTGTTATGAACGAACAGAAGACAAATGATAAACGTTTTGGATTGGCCGGGTGGTTGTTGGCATTGTTAGTGTTGTTGTTCTCAAACACGGGTGTTCTTTGTTTTACTGTTCTTCAGACTGTGATTACAACTGTTTCCCACAATATGGAAATGCTGTCTCCAACAGGATGAGCGGAAATTTCGGACCCCGTCATCAACAAATAACTTTTTTTTTTTTTCAAACCAGATCCATTGTGACCAGAACCTGTGCATAACATCAATGCCTGACAAGAACAAAGATCAGAATCAAGTTAACCCGACAACCAGTGACTGACGTAAAGATTGTGCCAGCTTCTGAGCGCTGGAGATCGATTCTGAGCAAGATTTTCCAGACGATGAAACGCTTATTTCCGAGGTCAAGTGGCTTCTGGCGCTACCTGTAGACTTCTAATGGGAAGGTCTTCACAGCTGCATAAAGCGATGGGAGGAATGTGTCACCCTTGGTGGTACCTATGTAGAGAAAGACTAACAACTGTGTGAAGTTTGGTTCCTTCCAGTCCCTGGGAAGTGGGTCAGGAGAAATCTTTAATGAACATCCCTCGTACACATCTTCACACTGTTTCGAAAGGAATGGGTTGGGGGTGATGCAGAGAGGACAAAATTATCAAACAAAGAAGTGCTGTTCATGTTGAAAACAAAGGGACATAATTGGTTTGAACTTCCTGTCTTTGTTTTATGGAGAGGTCTTTTTATGTGGGGCCTCCAACTTCCTACCCACCCCCACTCCCCCACATACACACTTTCTGTTGTTGCTTATGCACGTTTAAGCTTGTGTCTAGAGAGTAACAGTACCTAAACATTGTCGAATCTGATTTTTCTCCCCGTTTTTTCCGTGTGTGGTTTTCTTTTTAATTTCTATTCACACAGGCCTGTGGTTGGTTGCTTGTTTGTTCCAACGTTTCTCTGGGGATTTAAACTGGATTTGTTCGCCTGTTTTTGTTTGTTTGTGTTTGTTTGTTTATTCATTCATTTATTTATTTATTCATTTTCCATTGATCTTTTTTCGTTATCTGTGTTTGGTCTTTGTGGCGTTTCTTGCCTTGTTACTAACAGGGGGTTAAAGCGTCATTTTATTTATTTTGTTTGTCCATGGCACGTGCTTATCTTCTTCAACGTGTTTGTTTTTTTTCCGGTCTTTGAGGTTTTTATTTTATTTGTTTTGTTTCGTTTCCGTTTTTTGCTTCAAAATTATGACGTGTGATTCTGCCTGGTGTGGACCCCGCAAGCAGCAAGGGTTAGGTGTCACAGAAACCGACAGCTGTACAGTGCCCGTGTATTAATGTCCGATATAAACATTATTCTCTGTCTCCTCTGTCAGGATAAAACAACAATTGTATTTACAGAGGTTGTCAACTAGAGCGTGTGTGTGTGTGTGTGTGTGTGTGTGTGTGTGTGCGTGCGTGCGTGCGTGCGTGTGTGTGTGTGTGTGTGTGTGTGTGTGTGCGTGCGTGCGTGTGTGCGTGCGTGCGTGTATGTGTGTGTGCGCGCGTACGTGCGCGCGCGCGCGCGCGCGTGTGTGTATGTTTGTGTGCGTGTGTGTGTGTGTGCCTGTGTAAATGCATGTGAAAACGCATGTTTCACTCTCTTAAAATGACTCGTATATTTTTATTTATTTATTTTTTAATATATACTTTATTAGTTAATCAAAGCGGACTGACATTGACATCAACGATGGAACGAGACCCCCCGCCCCACACCACCCTCTTCTCTACCCCCTTCTATATCCACACTTGTGGCGGGAACCATCATCGCTCAGAAGTTCTCTCCCCCACCAACATCAAGCCCCCACACCCAAATAATCAGAGACAGTGACGATCCTAGTGCCTGATCCTGCACACAGGTCCTCTCTGATCACACCACACAGGCCCTTGTAAACCGGGCACGGAGGCGATCCTTTTGCCGCACTTACCCTTCCACCGTACTTACATTTCTGTGACCAGGCCATTTCATTTCAACCATCCAAGTCGTCAGAAAAAAACAGTGAACAAACAAACCAAACACACACACACAGAACAACAACATCAAACGCGCACTTCTGGATACCCTCGTAGAAGACCACACACGTTTCTGTAGTCAGCGTCATCTACCAACACAGTGTCTTTTCAGCGGAAAGTGGTCGCTGGGAGACAAACGACCTTCATTACCAGTTCCTTTGGCATGGCGATAATCCCAGCAAGACGGAGAGGCGGTCAGAAGCTGGGATAGACTGCAGGAACGATCATAACATCATCAGGTTTGCTCAGCGTTAACAATGTTGCTCAGTCTGTGGACTCAGCGCGGACTTTTCTTCATGCAAAGAAAACTTATCACTGATAGGATCGCTCACACAACACAGCCCCAGTGGTTTTATTGGCTGACGTCCAAACGGCTTGTTTTGTTGTTGTTGACTTTTTCTCTCTCTTTCTCGCCTCCACATTGTGCCAGACTTTGATAAGGAGACTGGGGTGTCAGTCTTTCTGAGGAAAACAATAAAACCCAGACCCCATGTGCAGATCGCATGCCACGCATGCAAAGAAACTGAGAACATCAAGAGTGGTAATCAACTCCCTAAACTGAAAAGTTTACAAATTTTATTGTAAAAAATGGACAGAACGCAAAAAGAAGACAATATGAAAAGACCGGAGGAGGGAACGGATGTAAAGGGTGAAGAAAAACGAAACATAAAAGGAAGAAATGGAAGAAAAAACAAGGAACACACACACACACACACACACACACACACACACACACACACACACACACACACACACACTACTTACAGACACAGATTCCTAATCGATATATGTCGTCCAAATGCAAAGCCTTGTGAATTGATCCTTCTACCAGAGTTACAGCCAAGGCTGGCGAAATTCGTTCACGAATGTTTCCCTTCTTAATATGCTCATGTTTATGTTTATAAACTTTAAGGTTTTATGACAATAAAACGTATTCTATTCTATTCACACACACACACACACACACACACACACACACACACACACACACACACACACACACACACACACGCACACACACCACTAAAATAGAATGGCAGCATCGATGCAAATAAATTCGAGAAACAAAGGTAAAATCATTTTCAAAGCAACCCTGAAACGAAAACACTGTTTGCAATGTTTCAAAAGCACGCGCCGAAAATAACTCTAACTAAATATTCTAACGCACGAGCACGACGAAATGTCAAAAGAACGCCTGTTGTAATTCTGAGGCATGAAAGACACTGGTACCTGTTTCATAAATGCAGAAATCAGTGAAGGAAGAAATGGTTAAAGACATTTCATTTAGCCTACCAGGTGCTTTTTGAGTGACCAACCGACCGACTGTCTGGCTGAACAATCTGTGGTACGTAACAGACTGACAGATTGTCTTGATGGACCGAGTCATTCTATCGTCCCAACAATGCTGCTCGACAAACACGGGGCTTCCCGCTCGATGAACGAGCAACGTGGCATGCATTTCAAGTCATACTTCGTCTTCTTCCATCGTGGGCTGCGACTCCCACGTTCAGTCGTACGTACACGAGTGGGCTTTTGCGTATATGACCGATTTTACCCCGTCATGTAGGCAGCCATACTGCGTTTTCTGGGGTGTGCATGCTGTTTCCATATTCCACCGAACGCTGACATGGATTACAGGATCTTTAAGGCGCGTATTTGATCTTCTGCTTGCCTGCTTGCGTATACACACGAATGGAGTTCAGGCACTAGCAGGTCTGCACATTATGTTGACCTGGGAGATCGGAAAAATCCCCACCCTTTACCCACCAGGCGCCGTTACCGAGATTCGAACCCGGGACCCTTAGATTGAAAGTCCAACGCTTTAACCACTCGGCTATTATTGCGCCCGTCAGTTCTGGTCATACAATGCAGGCTGGAGGTTTTTCACCATGACAATGATCATGCAGGCCTTTTGGAAAGAAGTCTCCCTCACACTGAAGATTGGCTCACAGAAGTGGAAGGTCCCAAGCCAGACACCACACAGGTGCTGGAAGTTCCCAAGGAAATGGACGGGGGGAGGGGGAGGGAAAGTGGTGTTGGTCATCTCCTCTTCGTTATATCTGCAGCCAAGAGACGAGTCACGCGTATGCGCATTACTGACATGACTCACACCGAATGGGGATTCATATTTCGGATGCATGATTTCAAGGATTAAGTTGTATTGTTTTCAAATGTGCAGCAAGCAAGCGCGTACACCTCTCTCTCTCTCTCTCTCTCTCTCTCTCTCTTCTCTGTCTCTCCAACACACACACACACACACACACACACACACACACACAGAGGATAATGACACACGACAGAAAACAACAGAAGGAAGAAAAGAAAGGGGTATCAACAGAACAGTGAGAAAAACACCACCAACACCAGACAGAACAATCCACAACAATCACAGGCATCAGCCCCCGCCAGGGCCCGTAATGCCGCCAGGTCGTCTGTCAGAAGCCAGTTGCCTTTCCTTCCTCACGTGACGCCGCCATTTTTCATCTGGCAACGGTTCCCCGGAACTGTAAGACGGAGCGACAAGCTGGAGAAACAGACAGTAAGGACATGTGCCGACAGGCAGCCACAGCCTCCCGCTGCTAATGGCCATCCAATGAGCGCCGGGTGATTGAACCCCACTCCCTCCCTAACCTTCCCTCGCCCTCCCTTCCTCCCCCCACCACTCGGGACCAAAGGTGACATTATTCTCGCTTGGCTTGCTGGCTAAAACGCCGTCAAAGGTGATAAACCTGTCGACCTCTTGCTCAGAAAGCCTGTCACTAATGAGATATCAAGGAGTTTGGGCAAACTCCTCACCTCCCCCTACCTCCCCTTCACTCCCGGGTGGTCCAGACATCGTGGTGACACACCCTGCATCACCATCATCACCCTAAGGACCCCGGCCCTGCTGTTTCTCCTGGTGACACACCCTACGTCATCACCCTGGCCCTGCTGTCTGTCCTGGTGACACACCCTACGTCATCACCCTGGCCCTGCTGTCTGTCCTGGTGACACACCCTACGTCATCACCCTGGCCCTGCTGTCTGTCCTGGTGACACACCCTACGTCATCACCCTGGCCCTGCTGTCTGTCCTGGTGACACACCCTACGTCATCACCCTGGCCCTGCTATTTGTCCTGGTGACACACCCTACGTCATCACCCTGGCCCTGCTGTCTGTCCTGGTGACACACCCTACGTCATCACCCTGGCCCTGCTGTCGGTCCTGGTGACACACCCTACGTCATCACCCTAGCCCTGCTGTCTGTCCTTGTGACACACCCTACGTCGTCACCCTGGCCGTGCTGTCTGTCCTGGTGACACACCCTACGTCATCACCCTGGTCATGCTGTCTGTCCTGGTGACACACCCTACGTCATCACCCTGGCCGTGCTGTCTGTCCTGGTGACACACCCTACGTCATCACCCTGGCCGTGCTGTCTGTCCTGGTGACACACCCTACGTCATCACCCTGGCCGTGCTGTCTGTCCTGGTGACACACCCTACGTCATCACCCTGGCCGTGCTGTCTGTCCTGGTGACACACCCTACGTCATCACCCTGGTCATGCTGTCTGTCCTGGTGACACACCCTACGTCATCACCCTGGCCCTGCTGTCTGTCCTGGTGACACACCCTACGTCATCATCCTGGTCATGCTGTCTGTCCTGGTGACACACCCTACGTCATCACCCTGGCCCTGCTGTCTGTCCTGGTGACACACCCTACGTCATCACCCTGGTCATGCTGTCTGTCCTGGTGACACACCCTACGTCATCACCCTGGCCCTGCTGTCTCTAGATGAGGAACATTCCTTCTTGGCCAGATGGCTGGCAACATTGAATGCATAATCATGTCATTTCAGACTGGAATGAGAAAGATGTGTTGAATTATAGCGTCCTGTTCATGGAGGGTTTTTAAAGATATCTAGATTCTCCTTCTTCATTTCCATGCCACAAGGCATAGTTATGATGATTTACGCAGTTATCGTAGTTCACACACACACACACACACACACACACACACACACACACACAGGGGGGGGCGGGGTACCTTGGGCTCGAACCAGCCATCACCGCAGCTTTCCGATCAAGAATCCGACAAGCTGTCTCCACAGCCATTGAGCGTTCCCCACTGACCAGTCAATGAACGCAGAAGAAGAAGAAAGGAGCGTTGCTGGGTGTGTTAACATCTCACCCTGTCTTCACAGATCGACAGAAAAAAACGTCGTGTCCCAGGACACCGGAAGTTTCCATTAAAGGAAATACTCCAACCTCCATCCCACCACCATCCCTGACGGGATTTATCCAGTGACGCACAAGGCACCGATACTTTCTCTCGTTTATGGACGTCTCTTGCTCTGTCAATCACGAAATAGGGACTGCATACCTTCCCATGACAAGAAGATTGACTGTATGAATAACATACACACACCTCCTAATAGTGAAGCGACTGTGTTAGACAGGCACCAGTCAGTCTCGGGAATTGCTGGAGCTGTGCTGTGTGTGGTTATTAATACAGCGACAGGCCAATACACCGCTGTATCATGTGAATACCATACAACCCCTCCTTTAGGACTGAGCTGAGAACAGAAACAGCGTGACTGTGAGAAAGAAAGGACGGGAGGACAGGAATAGAGACAAGGAAGGAAGGAGAGAGACAGGTGGATGGGAAGAGAGAGGAAGACACAGAGAGAGACAGACAGACAGAGACAGACAGAGAGAGAGAGAGAGAGAGAGGCAGAGAGACAGAGAGAGAGAGAGAGAGAGAGAGAGAGAGAGAGACGGAGAGAGAGAGAGGGGGAGAGAGAGAGATGTAACAAGAACAAGAACAAGAACAAAACTTTAATCTCCAGGCCTCCGGCCCCTAGAAAGAGGTCAAAAGTACACAGTATGGTGATCACTCAACCACAACAAAATGTAAAATACGTACTAACTTTACCTGTAGAACAAAAGTGCTTCTCGTGCAATGTAAATTAATTCTAACTTTCATCATTGTTGTCACAGAATTCCTGTCGTATCTTCAGGGCATTAAATATATAAATGCATAGTTTATGAATACTGTAAACAGAACCATTCTTCATCAAGAGAGAGAGATGGAGAGACAGAGAGAGAGAGACAGACAGACAGACAGAGACACAGAGAGAGGGAGACCGAGAAGAGAGAGAGAGAGAGACCAAGAGGGAGAGACACAGAGAAAGAAAGAGAGGCAGAGATAGAGAGACAGAGGCGGAGAGAAACACACAGAGTCCAGTTCACAGACTAAAAGAACACATCCCCCCCCCCTCTCTCACTCCTCACCCCTTTCCTTGCTCCAGTTCCCTTCAATCTCTCACAGGTGTGGTCACAGCCCTCTGACCTCTCATCTCTGCACTGCGGCCTGCTGACAGGGCTGGACAGGGGGCAGTGCCACACCGCCCACCAACGGTTCAACCCTACAGGGAGAAGGGGGCAGGGGGTTAGGGGGGCGGGGGTAGGGGGGATGGTGGCAGGAAGAGTGGGGGCCAGTGCACGAAATCCAACGTCAAACCTCAATCACGACCCCCACTTTCACCTCACAAAGGGGGACATTTCTTTCTGTGTAAATATAACGTCACTGCTTTATTCTTTTATTCATCCCATGTATATTTTACATTCGTTTATCTACAGACATCACAAGTAAAAGACCACTTTATAAAAGCAAGTGTGTTGTTAAAGAATGTGAAAAAAATCGAGAACTGATTTAAGTTATGCGGGCTGCCTCTAACTGTGGACACGAACGGCTGTTTCAAGCACACCTACACCATGAACAGCTCGAACAGTGTGTTTGAAAATTACAGTCATTCAATTATGATAAATTACAAAAAATGAAAAAAAATACAATCATTGTTTAAAAACGACGACAGGGATTTTCTTCTTGGGGACATGCTGAAACGGCGCTGAACTGTCGGCAAACAGCGGTGTGTGCAGCCAATGTAATCAGCTGCACATGTGCTTTCTCGCTTTTTTTTTTTT